>NC_134360.1:132017875-132211666 GCF_048569485.1 Anomaloglossus baeobatrachus
AGGTTGTGGGCCACCGAGAGCAGGCCGTCGTAGAACACCCGGGTAAGCTGTATGCCGCCCCTGTCCGTCCAGACCCAGAGCACCGGGAAGCGCCACCGCCCAGCCCTCCTGCAGGCTTGCAGGAGGTGTCCGCTGAACCCGCCGAGGCAACAGCAGGCACAGCGGCCCCCGGCAGCGCAGAAGGATCACTGGGCCCCACGGGCCCCGATGATCTGGTGGGCCCCTTGCCAAGTCCTCCTATCAGCCTACTAGGTGCGTACTCACCGGGGGTGAATTGGGATGCAGCCCCGGTCCGCGACCTAGGACTGGTCCGTCCGTTACGCCCTGTCGAGACCCGCTTGCGACCCACATCGCCTGCGCACGCCAGCTGGAGCAGTTCCAGCAAGAACGGGAACTCCGGGAAGAGAAGCGGAGGGCCGTGGAGGCGTCCATCCTCGCCTCCAAAGCGTGGATCAGAAAGGCCCTCAAAGGATCCCAGGGCACAGTAAAAAGGGGCCAGGTGATTGACTTTCGACAGACGGCGGGATGGGGCTTCATCAGGGAGCCCGGCCTGGGCAAAGATGTGTTCGTCTCCCACCGCGACATCAAGGAGCACCTAACCAGAGGCCACCCAGGGTGCGACGTCCAGCCCGGAGACCTGGTGGAGTACACGTGGCTGATGGGGAGCCGTGGCTGGTACGCCCTTAATGTGCATATCTTGCAAAGGGGAAACAGCCCAGGAGGAGCCAGAATGGCGCTGCCACCCTCCAGCCATCAGTCCCACCCCAGCCAGCAGCCCTCTGCAAGCCAGCAGCCCCACGCCAGCCAGCAGCCCTTTGCAAGCAAGCAGCCCCACTCCAGAGCAGGCCCAGGCCGCAGCACCTTGCAGCAGGCCTGCCACAAGCACTGAGGAGTCGCAGACAATGATCTCAATGTACTATCTGCTGCCCAGGGCCCTGCCACATCGGGACTCTAGCACAGTGAGAGTTTGGAGTGTGAGTTGAGAGGAGTTGAAGTAAGGAGGAGAGCTGAGAGGAGTGAGAAGAGAAGTGCTCTAGTCAGTCAGGAGCAAGAAGGAGAAAGTGACGCTTCCTGGTGAAGACCCTGGGACCCAAATAGGTCCAGGTGACACCACAACAGAGAAATACAGAAGGGATTCCAGGGCCACTGAACCGCTTTCAAGCACAGGGCCTGTTCCACAGAAAGATCAGGTGGAGGGATCTGCAGACAGGGGACGGTCCCTAGAAGCTGGAGGAAGAGAAGTCATTTCCAAAGGTAAACAACGAGGCCCAGGGTGGTTGCAAGCGCCCAGGGCCACAGCCCACTGCAGAACCTCTGGGAAGAGGGCAAAGTACCAGCTAGGCGAGCCCCCTTGCCCAGAAGCTGTAGTGGAGGCCAAGCCAGGTTCATCCAGTAAAGGTAAGGCTTAGAAGACAGCTGAAGAGAGGAACACACTAGAAGGGTGCACCGGCTTTTATTCTCAGATCTACCCGGGATCGGCGGAGGTCCCTGACAGGGGGTTCCAGCAGTCCAAAGGCATCAGTGCACTACCAACCAGTAACTGTGAGTAAACAACTTGAAACTGCACCCTTGGTGTTGCCTCTGTTATTTCGCCTGCACTGCACCATCGATAACATCATCATAGACTCTTACAAGCACCAACTGTTGCCCCGGGGGGCCCCGCTCCACCTGTGGGGAGCAGGACCATCCAAGCTGCCATTCCACCAGCCCCGGAGGCCCCATACAACAGCGGCGGCTTAATAGCCGCAAACCACAGGTGGCGTCACGAATATAAACTTTAAGCACCCCCACTGAAGCCATATTAATTGACTTCCGCCAGGGTCACGGAGTCAGGCCCCGCCACCACTGACGACCCCCGGACTAGTACGGCCTGGCACCAGGTGTCCCATAGCCCTGGGGTGGGTGAGTCAGCAGCACTTGTGCCCCAGCTGTACATTTCACAGGTAGATTTGCATCAAGCACATTCAAAATACACAAGCATTTACTCTCCCCAGGATGACACAGGGGTAGTAAATTCCTTGTGGATCCATGACTTGTTCATTTTGATGAACGTTAGTGTCGTGGGCGGAGGCAACACGCTCGCCGCGCTCGGGTCCGGGGCTTCTGCTGCTGCTGCACGGTGGCTTGAGCGGTTTGCCGGACCCGGGGACTGGAGCAGCGCTCCTAACCTGTGAGTGAAAAGGGATGGTTTGTTTGGGGAGAGAGTTCGTGACGCCACCCACGGGACGTGGTGATGAGGGCACCACCGCTGCTGGTGACGGGGATCCCGGGAGAGATGGTAGGGAGCAGCTAGGATGTTGTCCCCTCCGTGGGTAGGGGGTTGGTGATCCCGGGGCAGGGTGGTGTAATGGGAAGGCTGGATGGCTGGGGTGCAGGGTTGCAGGGACAGCGTGGCACGGTGCCGGACGGCACGGGTGTACTCACTCAAACAATCAATGACAGAGTCTCTGGTAAACGAAAACGGCCGGATGGATGGGTCCCGCAGCCGGCTGCAGTGTTGTTGTGCTCTCCCCGGACGGCTGATGGTGGCTGTCTTTCCCTGCACCTGTTAGAATGTTCTGACTCCTGTGGTTGCCCACCGGTAGTCCACTCCCCGGCGTATAGGTGCCGTAGGAGCCCGTTTTGCCCGCAGGCGCTGGCCCTTGGATCTCTAGCCTGTGGAGGTGGCTGTATATCCTCTCGGTGTGGACTGTTGCCTTCTGTCGGGTCTTGGTTGTTGGGAAACCCCTGGAGTTCCTGTCACACTCGGATTTGACTATTGTCGGCGGCTCCAAGCCTGGTTGGGGTCCAATGGCCCTGCCTGTGTGCTTAGCTTCACTCCACTCCCCGGTTCGGTACCGGCGGGCCAACGCCCGACCCCGGTCCTTACGGCTCTGCAGAGTTCCACTAACTCCTGCAGACGGCCACCACCGTTTGCCAAACTTGCTGTCAGTACCTGGGCTCCGACCCAGACACTTGCAGTTCCTGTCCTCTCACTTTCACCTCCAAACTCAATCTACTGCTTTTCCCGCCTCCAGGCCTGTGAACTCCTCGGTGGGTGGGGCCAACCGCCTGACTCCGCCCCACCTGGTGTGGACATCAGACCCTGGAGGGAGGCAACAAGGGTTTTTTTTTGACTGATGTAACTGTCTAGGGTGGGGGGTGTGTATGTTGTTATGTATGTGACTACCTGGCTAGTCCAGCGCATCACACTGCCCCTTGGTAAAATGCAGACCGTCCACGGGCTGCCCGTACATCACAGGTTTTATTTTTGTTTCTGCAAAAGATAAATTAACATGTAAACATTCAACATAAGCATATTTAGGAATCTTCCCTTACGGGAGGCTCGGTACTTCAACGTTGCAAACGGTAAACATTTTTATTAAAACGGACGGGTTCGTGCTCATCCGCTCCCCCACCCATGTAACCTAAACCTTGCTGCTGCCCCTAAGAAACAGGCAGCACCCCTTTATGCCAGTCCAGGTCTAGGTTACCCGAGCGGGAACGGGTACGGTGTCTCACACCCGGCTGTCACTTCAGGGGACCCCACGTCCAGGGGGACCCCTGACCCCCGGAGGATGGCCACCGGTCCTGGTGGTGGCCGGGCCCCAGCCTGCTCTGCTGCGGGCCCTTCCTCCAATCTGCCTCTTCGGAGGCGGCACGGAACAGAAACCGGCCCACAAATTATTTACAAACCCACAAGTTCATGGGAGGCCTGCAAGTTCTCGGCCATGTTCATGAGCAGTTTCTCATGTGGGCGGTAAAACACATAGAGTCCCTCCGGGGATAACTTGCCGGCAACGGCCGGGATAATCAACTTGTTGCTGATCAGATAAGACTTCGGATTGATTTAAGCTCATTCAACGGAAAAACAAAGTGCTGCGGGTCCCAACGGGGACAACTTGGTTGCAACAATGGACCGCTGCCATTACTTGAGGTCACCCTCCTCATAGGCCTCCTCCAACTCAACATCCGGACGGCTCGGTGGGGAAGGGGACTGGGACTGTTTCTGGGCACTGCGGCCTACCCTCTGCTTGACTTCCAGGGCAAACCAGCCCCTCTCCCCGCAATGGCGGGTTTAAGTCACTAAGTCGCCCGGCTGTAAGTCGCGACCAGGATGACCGGTTGGCAGGTGAGAGTTCACATCTCGGCGGGCCACGAATATCTCTGCCTCCAGGCCCGGTTCGTACACGAAAACGTACCCCCGCTGAGGATCAAACCACCTCACCTGGCCTTCATACACCGGGCCCCGCACCCGAAAGGTGGCATTGCGGAGACTGTCCTTTTCCTTTATGACTCGTGCTAGCACTTCGGCCCTCTGCTGATCTCTGGCGGCAATTTCACGGCCCAGCTGGCTCAGCTCCCTGTCCCAGTAAGGGGCGTTTGTATGCCCCTGCGCGCGGGTCGGGCCCCGCTGGACTGCGCCCACACCGGCCACGACCGGTACTCTCTTGTGGGGGTCCTGCGGTGATGTGGCCTGAGCTGCTGCTTTGCAGTAACGACCTGGCGCAGCCTCAGCCGAGGCGTGGGGTGCATGGACAGCAGGCCTCAGCTGGTGGGCCTTCCGGTTCACGGCTTCCACCTCTCCAGTAGCCGGACGGACTGCCAGGGCAGGGACGTTCTCGGGTGCGGCTGCTTCCGGGGCTGACGGCTTCCTGTCATGGACAGGAACCTCCCGCAGGATCTTCCATGGCAGCGGGAGGGATGCAGGCCGCTCACGAACAACGCCTACAGGTTGGTCCTCCAGGGCGGACGGACTGGGTTCCGCTGCCGGTGTCGAGGACAGCGAGCCTAGTGGCAAGGCGCAAGAGCCGGTGCAGGTGGCGGGGGTAGCAGCAGGGTGAGCGGGCTCAGACCGGGCCCCTCAGCCACAGCGGCCGGTCCTTCAGGGACACAGGGGCGTGGGTCGCTTACCCGCTCCTCCAGCACTGTCTCCACCTCGCGTCTCTGCACGGCCGCCGCCACCTCCTCCATTTCGGCCACCCACCGCTCCATCAAAAATTGGACCTGGGCTTGCAGGCGGCAGCACATTTGCGCGGTCCGGGCCTCCACCCACGCCGCCATTCCTGGCGTGGGCTCCGGGATTTCTGTGTGGCCGGACAGGACGGACATGTCAGCGCTTGTGCTCCCAGGAACCGGATGTGTTGAAGATTCCTGGCGTCCCTGCTTTTCATGCCCTCGGCTACATTAGGCAGGCTTTCACCCGCCCCCCCCTTGGTTCTTTCTAACACTTCCTCTTTAGGGGCGGGGATTCGCTTTCGCACCTTCCCTGCTCGGGGAAGACGCACGAGCGAGAAATTTTCGCGCCAAAGATGGCGGCACTTCAAATTTTTCGGCCGGACACCACTGGCGGGGACTGCAAGGCGCACTTCTACTGGTAGGTAGACCGGTTCTATCCTGTTCGTGACGAGAAGTTGTCGCAGGCGGAGGGGACGCGCTCACCATGCTCGGGTCCGGGGCTTCTGCTGCTGCTGCTCGGTGGCTCGAGCGGTTTGCCGGACCCGGGTACTCGAGCAGCGCTCCTCACCCGTGAGTGAAAATGGATGGTTTGTTTGGGGAGAGAGTTCGTGACGCCACCCATGGGACGGGGTGATGAGGGCACCACCGCTGCTGGTGACGGGGATCCCGAGAGAGATGGTAGGGAGCAGCTAGGATGTTGCCCGTCCGTTGGTAGGGGGTTGGTGATCCCGGGGCCCGGTGGTGTAACGGGGAGGCTAGGGTGCAGGGTTGCAGGGACAGCGCGGCGCGGTGCCGGACGGCACTGGTGTACTCACTCAGACAATCAATGACAGAGTCTCTGGTAAACCAAAACGGCCGGATGGACGGGTCCCGCAGCCGGCTGCAGTGTTGTTGTGCTTTCCCCGGACGGCTGATGGTGGCTGTCTTTCCCTGCACCTGTTAGAATGTTCTGACTTCTGTGGTTGCCCACCGGTAGTCTGCTCTCCGGCATATAGGTGCCGTAGGGGCCCGTTTTGCCTGCAGGCGCTGGCCCTTGGATCTCTAGCCTGTGGCGGTGGCTGTATACCCTCTCGGTGTGGACTGTTGCCTTCTGTCGGGTCTTGGTTGTTGGGAAACCCCTGGGGTTCCTGTCACACTCGGATTTGACTATTGTCGGCGGCTCCAAGCCTGGTCGGGGTCCGATGGCCCTGTCTGTGTGCTTAGCTTCACTCCGCTCCCCGGTTTGGTACCGGCGGGCCAACGCCCGAACCCGATCCTTACGGCTCTGCAGAGTTCCACTAACTCCTGCAGACGGCCACCACAGTCTGCCAAACTTGCTCTCAGTGCCTGGGTTCCGACCCAGACACTTGCAGTTCGTGTCCTCTCACTTTCACCTCCAAACTCAATCTCCTGCTTTTCCCGCCTCCACGCCTGTGAACTCCTCAGTGGGTGGGGCCAACTGCCTGGCTTTGCCCCACCTGGTGTGGACATCAAACCCTGGAGGGAGGCAACAAGGGTTTTTGGTTGACTGATGTAACTGTCTAGGATGGGGGGGGTGTATGTTGTTATGTATGTGACTACCTGGCTAGTCCAGGGCGTCACATTAGTCTGTCCACATTGTCACTGGACAGACGTGTGCGCTTATCTGTCAGCACACACCCAGCAGCACTAAAGACACGTTCAGAGACAACGCTGGCAGCTGGACACGACAAGATCTCCAAGGCGTAAGTGGAGAGCTCTGGCCATTTTTCAAGATTTTAAGCCCAAAATGAGCAAGGGTCCATTTGCAAAGTCATGGCATCGATGTTCATTTGGAGATACTCCTGTATCATTCTCTCCAGCCGTTGACTATGTGTCAGACATGTTGTCTCTGTCGTCATGTTGTCAGCGCTAAACATATTCGTTGCCATGTCGAAACTGTGCAGAAGGGTGCATAGGTCCTTGATGTGAGACCACTCCATCAGGGTGATCTGTCCCACCTCTGCATCTCGTTGGCCCAGGCTATACGTCATGACGTATTGCACCAGGGCTCGGCAGTGCTGCAACAGTCGCTGTAACATGTGGAGAGTCAAATTCCAGCGTGTCGGCACATCGCATTTCAGGCGATGAACCGGCAGGCCAAAAAACTTCTGGAGCGATGCAAGTCACTCAGCTGCGGTGGTTGAATGGTGGATGTGAGCAGACAGTTTTCGTGCCCTGTTCAGAAGGCCATCTAGGCTGGGATAGTGTGTTAAAAATTGCAGCACAACAAGGCTCAACACGTGAGCCATACAAGGCATGTGTGTCACCTTGCCCAGGCGAAGGGCCGCACCCAGGTTTGCAGCATTGTCGCACACGGCCTTACCAGGCTCCAGGTTGAGTGGAGACAACCATTTCCCAAACTCAGTCTCCAGAGCTGCCCACAACTCAGCGGCTGTGTGACTCTTATTTCCAAGACATTTCAAGATAAAGACCGCCTGATGCCGTTGCGCTCTGCTGCCAGCATAGTAATGAGGGGTGCGTGATTCCTTCTGCACAGTTACAACGCTGGTGGCCTGACCAGGCAGGCTTGGGGCGGAGGTGGAGGACCCAGACGAGGTGGAGGAGGCAGAAGCAGTGGAGGAACTTTGACAGACAGAGGATTGACACACAAGTCGTGGGGACGGCAAGACTTGTGCAACACACCCTTCACCATCTATCACCATAGTTACCCAGTGCCCAGTCAGCGACATGTAACGTCCCTGTCCATGCTTACTGGTCCAAGTATCGGTGGTGAAATGCACCCGTTCACACACAGAGTTTTTCAAGGAAGCGGTGATGTTGTGTGCGATTTGCTGGTGTAGCGCAGGCACACCTTTCAGAGAAGTAGTGGCGACTGGGCATCTGGTACTGGGGCACAGCGACAGACATAAGGTCTCTAAAATCCTGTGTGTCCACCAGGTGGAAAGGCAGCATTTCGGTAGCCAAGAGCTTACAGAGAGATAAAGTCAACCTCTTAGCTTTGTCATGGGTCGCAGGAATTGGCCTTTTATTTGTCCACATCTGAGGGACAGAGATCTGGCTGCTGTGTGTAGACGGTGGTGAGTAAGGTGTCCCTGGAAAAATGCAGGTTTGTGAGGAAAGTGCAGGCGTAGACATGATGTTGCCTTCATCCAACGTTGGTGCTATCGATGTCTGAGAGAGCTGTATTCACGCACTTGTTTCCCCTTCCAAACCAACTGAGGACCTACCAAGCAAACTGCCTGTTGCGGTTACAGTGGTGGAAGTTGTGCGTGGAAAACCAGGTGTGACAGCTGTCCCCACAGTCCTAGAAGATGAAGAGCGCGCGGATGCACTGGAAGGGGGAGGCGGTGGATGGTCCGCTCCGCTAGGCCGCATTGCAGCACGGTGAGCTTCCCACTGGGACATATGATATTTATTCATGTGACGATTCATGGAAGAAGTTGTCAAACTGCTGAGGTTTTGGCCTCTACTAACAGATTCCCGACAAATTTTACAGATCACATGATTTGGGCAATCCTTTGCAAGGTCAAAAAAGGACCAGGCTAGGCAAGGCTTTGTTACGGGGGGCTGTCTGATAATAACCGAAAGGAGTATCAGACAGTCAGGGTCCACCGTGCAAAGACTTTGCTGCAGACTATGGCAGAGTGCAATACCTCTGTTAACTCACAGAAGGATATAATAAGTAAGTAAAGCAATTCCTCCCTTACTTGGAGGGTGTGTGGAATGATCTCTGTTAATAATCACAGAGACAAAGGCAATGTGTGCGAAATGGAACCTACCTAGGTCCGCTCTTCTAGTGGTGCAAAAGAGACGAACAGCAGCGTAAGCCGCACAAAGCTCCTACCTGCGTTCGCTCCACTAGTGTGCGAGGACACGAACCACTAGATATGGCACCTGCCTAGGTCCGCTCTTCTAGTGGTGCAAAAGAGACGGACAGCAGCATAAGCCGCACAAAGCTCCTACCTCTGTTCGCTCATCTAGTGTGCGAGGATACGAACAACTTCCAGACGCAGTATAAGGAACGTTACCCTAGCGGCAACGTCCACCTACGAGTAGAATCACAAGGCCCAGCCAGACCATGTGCCTCAGGCACCTGCCTATGTCCGCTCCCCTAAGAGGTAAGGATACGGACAGCAGCCGAAGCTGTAAGGTATAAGAACGCTACCCTGCCGGTAGCGCTCACCTAGCATAGACAGAGGAATGCCTAGAGGAACGCGCACAGAGCGTCTACTCATATGCATGAACCAAGAGGACTGAGCACCATGCGGCGTGTGTCAGGGTCTTATATAGACTCTGTGCCTCATCCAAGATGGAGGACACCAGAGCCAATCCGCTGCCAGAACGACAGGAGTGACGTCATGCTGGCCTATCACCGAGCAAGACGGCACAAGCACATGACCAGCGACCAATCGGCATAGAAGGTGTCAGAGACATGTGACCTCGTGTCAGCGATGATGTCACCCGCACATGTGCAATGGCTCCAAGATTGGACTTAGTCTCCGGCGCTCGCACATGTGCAGTAGCAAGAAATCTGGACTTAGTCTCCAGCGCTCGCACATGTGCAGTAGCAAGAAATCTGGACTTAGTCTCCAGCGCTCGCACATGTGCAGTAGCAAGAAATCTGGACATAGTCTCCAGTGCTCGCAGCAACCGTAACAGTACCTCCCCCTCAAGGGCCCCCCTCCCGGCGACGCAGGTAATCGGCAACTAAGTCGGGAGCATGGACAGCCTCCTCAGGCTCCCAAGAGCGATGTTCCGGGCCATAGCCCTCCCAATCTATCAAGAAGAACCTGCGCCCTCTAACCATCTTAGAACCAACTATGGCTCGTACCTCATAGCTAGAGCGAGAGGAATCAGAGGCAGGAGAGTGCACTTCACGAGCGTGAGGTAAAATAGCCGGCTTTAGCAGTGAGACATGGAATTTGTCATGAATCCTAAGATGGACAGGTAACTTCAATTGATAGACTACAGGATTTACCTGTCGAAGAACCTCATAAGGACCCAGGAAGCGAGGAGCAAATTTGACAGAGCTCACTCTAAGTCTCACGTGTTTTGCAGAGAGCCACACAAAGTCCCCTGGAGAAAAGACAGGAGCCGGGCGACGAAACCGATCGGACACCGTCTTCATACGGTCCTTAGCTGCTTGGATCGACTCTTGAGTCCGATCCCAAACCTCTCTGGCATTAGTTGCCCAGTCGGCCACAAGAGGAGGAGGTGCAGCAGCGGGAAACGGTACCGGTACCCTAGGGTGTTGCCCATTATTGAGTACGAACGGTGTCTGCCCAGTGGCCTCAGCCAGCGAATTGTTAAGGGCAAATTCTGCCCAGGGTAGGAGGGAGGACCAGTTATCGTGGTTCTCAGCAACAAAGTGTCGAAGGTATATAATCATAGATTGATTGGTACGTTCAACCAAACCATTAGTCTCCGGATGGTATGCCGAAGAGAGATTCAACTCAATTTGCAGAAGGCTACAAAGATCTCGCCAGAAACGGGAAGTAAATTGCGGGCCTCTATCACAAATAATACGATCTGGCATCCCGTGAAGCCTAAAGACATGCTTGAGGAATAGTTTGGCTAGTACCCTGGAAGATGGGATTCTCGATAACGGTACGAGATGAACCATCCGGGAGAAATGGTCCGTAATGACCCACACAAATCTATGTCCCTGTGAACATGGAAGATCACCCACAAAGTCCATGCCTACCACCTCCCATGGTCTATATGGCACTGGTAAAGGATGCAAGAGCCCAGCCGGTCTCTGCCGTAATGGACGGTTGCGAGCACACGAGTAGCAGGAACCGACATATCTCTTGACGTGGCTGGCTAAGTGTGGCCACCAATACCACCTCTCCAGTAACTCACGTGTCCGCCTAATACCAAAATGCCCACCCACCTTTGAGGTGTGGGCCCATGACAGTATATCATTCTGTCGATCAGGTGGAACAAAGGTCTTGCCCGGTGGGATTTGGTCTAACGTCACAGGGGAGAGCGTATGAAAAACCCTGGAGGGAAGGATAAGACGAGGTTCGTCAATCTCTTCCTGGGTAGAAAGCATAGAGCGAGACAGGGCGTCTGCCTTGTTATTCTTACTCCCAGACAGATAGTTGATGGAGAAGTGAAAGCGGGAGAAAAACAAGGACCAGCGGGCTTGGCGAGGATTCAGACGCTGAGCGGTTTGTAAGTACGTCAGATTCTTATGGTCTGTATAGACCTGGAAAGGATGTTTCGCTCCTTCCAGCAAGTGACGCCACTCCTCCAAGGCTAATCTCAAGGCGAGCAGTTCCCTATCCCCAATGGTATAGTTTCTCTCTGCCGGTGAAAAGGTTTTAGCAAAGAAGAAACACGGCCTTTTTCTACCTGCACCGTTCTTTTGATACAAGACCGCACCAGCACCCACTGAAGAGGCATCAACCTCTAAGAGGAAGGGCTTATTCTCATCGGGTCTTTGAAGAACGGGAGCAGTTGAAAAGTGTCTTTTTACTGCCTCAAAAGCCTGAGATGTCTCAGTAGACCAGGCTTTGGGATTAGCACCTTTCTTAGTCAAGGCCACCAAAGGGGCCACCAAAGTAGAAAAATGGGGTATGAACTGCCTGTAATAATTTATGAATCCTAAGAAGCGCTGCACCGCCTTCAAGGAATGAGGTTCGGACCATTGCAGGACAGCAGAGAGCTTCGCAGGATCCATAGCCAGACCCTCTTGTGAGATAATGTAACCCAAAAAAGGCAATGAGGACTGCTCGAATACACATTTCTCGAGTTTAGCAAACAATGAGTGCTCCCTTAAACGGGAAAGGACACGAACGACATCCTGACGATGAGTCTCCAGATCAGGAGAAAAAATCAGGATGTCGTCCAGATACACCACTACTGAGGATAACAGTAAATCCCTGAACACATCGTTTACGAAGTCCTGAAATACTGCGGGTGCATTACATAACCCAAAAGGCATGACGAGGTATTCATAGTGACCGTCTCGGGTGTTAAAAGCGGTCTTCCATTCGTCACCCTTTCGAATTCGTACCAAGTTATACGCACCCCGCAGATCCAACTTCGTAAAAACTTGAGCTCCTCTCAGTCTGTCAAAGAGCTCCGAAATTAAAGGTAATGGGTATTTGTTCTTTATTGTGATTGCGTTGAGACCCCTGTAATCTATGCAGGGACGCAAATCACCCTCTTTCTTCCGAACAAAGAAAAACCCAGCTCCCGCGGGAGAGACAGACTTACGAATGAACCCCTTCTCTAAACTCTCTCTTATATAGGTCGACATGGCCTCCGACTCAGGTATCGACAGGGGGTAAACCCTGCCTTTAGGTGGAACCGAACCTGGGATAAGGTCTATGGCACAGTCATACGGCCTATGGGGTGGAAGAACCTCAGCACCCTGTTTGGAGAACACGTCAGCGAAATCCAAATAGGGTGTAGGTATGGGAGAGAGATCAGTTGATGCAACCGCAACGACCTTAGGTGGTAAGGGAAGACATCGGGACTGACATTTCGAACCCCAACTAATAATGCTGTCAGACTCCCAGTCAATGTGAGGAGCATGAGTCCGAAGCCATGGAAGACCCAGAAGGACGTCGTCTATACCCTCAGGCAAAACAAGAAAAGAAATCTCCTCTATGTGACCCTGAGACAGGGAAAGGCGCAAGGGAACTGTCTTCAATGTAATGGAGTCAGACAACATAGTTCCATTAACAACACGGACAGGAATAGGCGCCTCTAACATGATAGAGGGAATATTGTGTCCCTTTACAAATCCTGAGGACACAAAAATCCCGTCAGCTCCGGAATCCACAAAAGCCATAATAGGCCATGTATTCTCAGATAACGAGAGCTGACCTGGGATACAAGACTTAGAGGGTGCAGAAGACGTCTCTAGTAACCCCCCTCTAATGGTTACTAGGCCAGGGAGTTTCCCTGACGACTAGGACACTTGTTGGCATAGTGCCCAGCCTGACGACATATGTAACATATAGGAGGACCAGACTTGCGTAGTCTGGAGAACGTATGACCTAACTCCATAGGAGTGGGAGATGTTTCAGATGCTGAGGAAGATGGTAGTGGACCCTC
Source organism: Anomaloglossus baeobatrachus (assembly GCF_048569485.1). NCBI lineage: Eukaryota > Metazoa > Chordata > Amphibia > Anura > Aromobatidae > Anomaloglossus > Anomaloglossus baeobatrachus. The sequence continues at coordinate 132,030,845 of NC_134360.1, forward strand.
AACAACTGGAATAGCCCGATGCTTAGGGCGTGAGGAAGAGACCTCGAGTCTACGTTCCTTATGGCGTACATCGATCCTCGTTGCTACTGTGATCAAGTCCTCCAGAGAAGCAGGGACCTCACAAGTAGCAAGGGCATCCTTGACATAGCCTGCCAACCCTCTCCAGAAGATAGGAATCAACACCTTCTCTGGCCAATCTAGTTCTGCCACCAGAGTTCTAAAAGCAATGGCATAAGAACTAGTGGATAACGAACCCTGAGATAGATCTAACAGTCTCAGGGCCGCATCATGGGTAACCTGCGGACCCATGAATACCGCCTTAAGAGCATCAAGAAAGTCTTGATGTCTCAGAGTAACCACATCAGAGCGCTCCCATAGGGGAGTCGCCCATTCTAAGGCTTTGTCCTGAAGTAAGGAGATGATAAAGCCTACTCTGGACCTCTCAGTAGAGAAGCGAGAAGAGTTGACCTCTAGGTGTATCTGACACTGACTAATGAAACCACGACATGATCTGGCATCGCCAGAATATCTGTTTGGCAGAGCAAGTCGAGGATCATGTGCAGATGTCACCATGGTCTGAGGTTTATCCTCTATACTCTTGAGCCGTGACTCAAGTACTTGTATGTAAGGGTGTAACTGCTGATATTCTGCCATAACTGCCAGACCCTTGGCTCAGTCCTAATGTTACGGGGGGCTGTCTGATAATAACCGAAAGGAGTATCAGACAGTCAGGGTCCACCGTGCAAAGACTTTGCTGCAGACTATGGCAGAGTGCAATACCTCTGTTAACTCACAGAAGGATATAATAAGTAAGTAAAGCAATTCCTCCCTTACTTGGAGGGTGTGTGGAATGATCTCTGTTAATAATCACAGAGACAAAGGCAATGTGTGCGAAATGGAACCTACCTAGGTCCGCTCTTCTAGTGGTGCAAAAGAGACGAACAGCAGCGTAAGCCGCACAAAGCTCCTACCTGCGTTCGCTCCACTAGTGTGCGAGGACACGAACCACTAGATATGGCACCTGCCTAGGTCCGCTCTTCTAGTGGTGCAAAAGAGACGGACAGCAGCATAAGCCGCACAAAGCTCCTACCTCTGTTCGCTCCCCTAGTGTGCGAGGATACGAACAACTTCCAGACGCAGTATAAGGAACGTTACCCTAGCGGCAACGTCCACCTACGAGTAGAATCACAAGGCCCAGCCAGACCATGTGCCTCAGGCACCTGCCTATGTCCGCTCCCCTAAGAGGTAAGGATACGGACAGCAGCCGAAGCTGTAAGGTATAAGAACGCTACCCTGCCGGTAGCGCTCACCTAGCATAGACAGAGGAATGCCTAGAGGAACGCGCACAGAGCGTCTACTCATATGCATGAACCAAGAGGACTGAGCACCATGCGGCGTGTGTCAGGGTCTTATATAGACTCTGTGCCTCATCCAAGATGGAGGACACCAGAGCCAATCCGCTGCCAGAACGACAGGAGTGACGTCATGCTGGCCTATCACCGAGCAAGACGTCACAAGCACATGACCAGCGACCAATCGGCATAGAAGGTGTCAGAGACATGTGACCTCGTGTCAGCGATGATGTCACCCGCACATGTGCAATGGCTCCAAGATTGGACTTAGTCTCCGGCGCTCGCACATGTGCAGTAGCAAGAAATCTGGACTTAGTCTCCAGCGCTCGCACATGTGCAGTAGCAAGAAATCTGGACTTAGTCTCCAGCGCTCGCACATGTGCAGTAGCAAGAAATCTGGACTTAGTCTCCAGCGCTCGCACATGTGCAGTAGCAAGAAATCTGGACATAGTCTCCAGTGCTCGCAGCAACCGTAACAGGCTTAGAGGGCATGCGACCTGCTGAGCCACCCCGACTAGTGCTCAGAGGCAGAGTGGTGGCTGAGGATGCAGTTGTAGACGTGCTACCAGTACTCCTCTGTCCAGGAAGGTGCAAGGAAACTTCGTCGTCAGTTGCATCCTCCTCCACCGCTTCTGTTGACCTCCTCGAGTGCCTGACTGTGGGTTGACAGTAGGTGGGATCTAGAACTTCCTCATCAATTGTGTTTGCACTCCCCTCACCCTCAGACTGAGCCTCTTCCTGCCCTGACCGAATATTTAAGTTGTCATTCCAATCTGGTATCTGTGTCTCATCGTCATCAGTATGTTCCTCATTGTCTATAACAACAGGTGTTACAGTTTGTGAATAACTACATTATGCTCAGAAACTTGGTCATCAGGGCCTAAATCTGAGTCACAAAGGTTCTGGACATCACTGCAGACCTTTTCCTGGTCTGTACTCACTGTAGCTTGGAAGCAGACCTCTGATTGCTAGGCTATAGTGTGATTAAACAGCTCTGCAGACTCAGCCATCTCTGTTTAACCATACTGTGCAGGGCGGATGGAGACTTCAGAGCTGGGAGAAAGTAAGTGTGATTTGGATGACAACTCAGAGGACTTGTGTTTTTTGGATGAGCTAGTTGAGGTGGAGGAGAGGGCACTTGTTGGACCACTTGAGATCCATTCAAGCATTTTCTTTTTTTGGGAATCATCTACCTTTGTTCCAGTTCTTCGTGTCCGTAAAAAAGGGAGCACATCGGATTGTCCACGGAAAGTAGTAGACATCTTACTTTTGCTGGTAGATGGCCTATCTTCAGCAGATGTTAATGGAGCTTTGCCACCTTCCCCACGGACACAAACTTTTTTTCCTTTTCCAACACACCTGTTCCCCTTTCCACCAGCATCTGTCATTTTGCCACTCATTTTGATTGAGACAAGATTGTGAACTTAAAATGTGGTAGTAAAAATTGAGAGGTGGTGTAGATTGCAGTGGTGGTCTAGCTTTACTGACAGCAGAATAAACAACAACTATCCCCGACAATGCAACTAAGGCCACTAAACTGGCAGCACAGTTTGCTATTCTAATAGCTTAGTAAAAATGAGTTTGAAGGTGCAATGCAGAGGTGCTGGAAATAGCTTGGCACCAGTGGGACACTAATGAAGTCCAACAGCCACGTTTAGGATGCCACTAAGTTTTCTCAGTGTTTGCTATTATAATGGCTTAGTAAAAATGAGTTTGAGGGTGCAATGCAGAGGTGCTGGAAATAGCTTGGCACCAGTGGGACCTAATGAAGTCCAACAGCCACTTTTTGGATGCCACTAAGTTTCCTCAGTGTTTGCTAGTATAATGGCTTAGTAAAAATGAGTTTGAGGGTGCAATGCAGAGGTGCTGGAAATAGCTTGGCACCAGTGGGACAATAATGAAGTCCAACAGCCACTTTTTGGATGCCACTAAGTTTCCGCAGTGTTTGCTATTATATTGGCTTAGTAAAAATGAGTTTGAGGGTGCAATGCAGAGGTGCTGGAAATACCTTGGCCCCAGTGGGACAATAATGAAGTCCAACAGCCACTTTTTAGATGCCACTAAGTTTTCTCAGTGTTTGCTATTATAATGGCTTAGTAAAAATGAGTTTGAGGGTGCAATGCAGAGGTGTTGGAAAAAGCTTGGCACCAGTGGGACACTAATGAATTCCAACAGCCACTTTTAGGATGCCACTAAGTTTCCTCAGTGTTTGCTATTATAGGGGTTTAGTAAAAATGAGTTTGAGGGTGCAATGCAGTGGTGCTGGAAATAGCTTGGCACCAGTGGGACACTAATGAAGTCCAACAGCCACTTTTAGGATGCCACTAAGTTTCCTCAGTGTTTGCTATTATAGTGGCTTAGTAAAAATGAGTTTGAGGGTGCAATGCAGAGGTGCTGGAAATAGCTTGGCACCAGTGGGACACTAATGAAGTCCAACAGCCACTTTTTGGATGCCACTAAGTTTCCTCAGTGTTTGCTAGTATAATGGCTTAGTAAAAATGAGTTTGAGGGTGCAATGCAGAGGTGCAGGAAATAGCTTGGCACCAGTCGGACACTAATGAAGTTTAACAGCCACTTTTTGGATGCCACTAAGTTTCCTCAGTGTTTGCTATTATAATGGCTTAGTAAAAATGAGTTTGAGGGTGCAATGCAGAGGTGCTGGAAATAGCTTGGCACCAGTGGGACACTAATGAAGTCCAACAGCCACTTTTTGGATGCCACTAAGTTTCCTCTGTGTTTCCTATTATAATGGCTTAGTAAAAATGAGTTTGAGGGTGCAATGCAGAGGTGCTGGAAATAGCTTGGCACCAGTGGGACACTAATGAAGTCCAACAGCCACTTTTAGGATGACACTTAGTTTCCTCAGTGTTTGCTATTATAATGGCTTAGTAAAAATGAATTGAGGGTGCAATGTAGAGGTGCTGGAAATAGCTTGGCACCAGTGGGACACTAATGAAGTCCAACAGCCACTTTTTGGATGCCACTAAGTTTCCTCAGTGTTTGCTATTATAATGGCTTAGTAAAAATGAGTTTGAGGGTGCAATGCAGAGGTGCTGGAAATAGCTTGGCACCAGTGGGACACTTATGAAGTCCAACAGACACTTTTTGGATGCCACTAAGTTTACTCAGTGTTTGCTATTATAATGGCTTAGTAAAAATGAGTTTGAGGGTGCAATGTAGAGGTGCTGGAAATAGCTTGGCACCAGTGGGACACTAATGAAGTCCAACAGCCACTTTTAGGATGCCACTAAGTTTCCTCAGTGTTTGCTATTATAATGGCTTAGTAAAAATGAGTTTGAGGGTGCAATGCAGAGGTGCTGGAAATAGCTTGGCACCTGTGGGACACTAATGAAGTCCAACAGCCACTTTTAGGATGCCACTAAGTTTCCTCAGTGTTTGCTATTATAATGGCTTAGTAAAAATGAGTTTGAGGGTGCAATGCAGAGGTGCTGGAAATAGCTTGGCACCAGTGGGACACTAATGAAGTCCAACAGCCACTTTTTGGATGCCACTAAGTTTCCTCTATGTTTGCTACTATAATTGCTTAGTAAAAATGAGTTTGAGGGTGCAAAGCAAAGGTGCTGGAAATAGCTTGGCACCAGTGGGACACTAATAAAGTCAAACAGCCACTTTTAGGATGACACTTAGTTTCCTCAGTGTTTGCTATTATATTGGCTTAGTAAAAATGAGTTTGAGGGTGCAATGCAGAGGTGCTGGAAATAGCTTGGCAACAGTGGGACACTAATGAAGTCCAACAGCCACCTTTAGGATGCCACTAAGTTTCCTCAGTGTTTGCTATTATAATGGCTTAGTAAAAATGAATTGAGGGTGCAATGTAGAGGTGCTGGAAATAGCTTGGCACCAGTGGGACACTAATGAAGTCCAACAGCCACTTTTTGGATGCCACTAAGTTTCCTCAGTGTTTGCTATTATAATTGCTTAGAAAAAATGAGTTTGAGGGTGCAATGCAGAGGTGCTGGAAATAGCTTGGCACCAGTAGGACACTTATGAAGTCCAACAGACACTTTTTGGATGCCACTAAGTTTCCTCAGTGTTTGCTATTATAATGGCTTAGTAAAAATGAGTTTGAGGGTGCAATGCTGAGGTGCTGGAAATAGCTTGGCACCAGTGGGACACTAATGAAGTCCAACAGCCACTTTTTGGATGCCACTAAGTTTCCTCAGTGTTTGCTATTATAATGGCTTAGTAAAAATTAGTTTGAGGGTGCAATGCGGAGGTGCTGGTAATAGCTTGGGACCAGTGGGACACTAATGAAGTCCAACAGCCACTTTTAGGATGCCACTAAGTTTCATCAGTGTTTGCTAGTATAATGGCTTAGTAACAATTAGTTTGAATGTGCAATGCAGAGGTGCTGCAAATAGATTTGCACTAGTGGGACACTAATGGAAGTCCAACAGCCACTTTTTGGATGCCACTAAGTTTCCTCAGTGTTTGCTATTATAATGGCTTAGTAAAAATGAGTTTGAGGGTGCAATGCGGAGGTGCTGGTAATAGCTTGGGACCAGTGGGACACTAATGAAGTCCAACAGCCACTTTTAGGATGCCACTAAGTTTCATCAATGTTTGCTATTATAATGGCTTAGTAAAAATGAGATGAGGGTGCAATACAGAGGTGCTGGAAATAGCTTGGCACCAGTGGGACACTAATGAAGTCCAACAGCCACTTTTTGGATGCCACTAAGTTTCCTCAGTGTTTGCTATTATAATGGCTTAGTAAAAATGAGTTTGAGGGTGCAATGCAGAGGTGCTGGAAATAGCTTGGGACCAGTGGGACACTAATGAAGTCCATCAGCCACTTTTAGGATGCCACTAAGTTTCCTCAGTGTTTGCTATTATAATGGCTTAGTAAAAATTAGTTTGAGGGTGCAATGCAGAGGTGCTGGTAATAGCTTGGCACCAGTGGGACACTAATGAAGTCCAACAGCCACTTTTAGGATGCCACTAAGTTTCATCCGTGTTTGCTATTATAATGGCTTAGTAAAAATGAATTGAGGGTGCAATACAGAGGTGCTGGAAATAGCTTGGCACCAGTGGGACACTAATGAAGTCCAACAGCAACTTTTTGGATGCCACTAAGTTTCCTCAGTGTTTGCTATTATAATGGCTTAGTAAAAATGAGTTTGAGGGTGCAATGCAGAGGTGCTGGTAATAGCTTGGCACCAGTGGGACACTAATGAAGTCCAACAGCCACTTTTTGGATGCCACTTAGTTTCCTCAGTGTTTGTTATTATAATAGCTTAGTAAAAATGAGTTTGAGGGTGCAATGCAGAGGTGCTGGAAATAGCTTGGCACCAGTGGGACACTAATGAAGTCCAACAGCCACTTTTTGGATGCCACTAAGTTTCCTCAGTGTTTGCTATTATAATGGCTTAGTAAAAATGAGTTTGAGGGTGCAATGCAGAGGTGCTGGAAATAGCTTGGCACCAGTGGGACACTAATGAAGTCCAACAGCCACTTTTTGGATGCCACTAAGTTTCCTCAGTGTTTGCTATTAAAATGGCTTAGTAAAAATGAGTTTGAGGGTGCAATGCAGAGGTGCTGGAAATAGCTTGGCACCAGTGGGACACTAATAAAGTCCAACAGCCACTTTTAGGATGCCACTAAGTTTCCTCAGTGTTTGCTATTTTAATGGCTTAGTAAAAATTAGTTTGAGGGTGCAATGCAGAGGTGCTGGAAATAGCTTGGCACCAGTGGGACACTAATGAAGTCCAACAGCCACTTTTTGGATGCCACTAAGTTTCCTCAGTGTTTGCTATTATAATGGCTTAGTAAAAATGAGTTTGAGGGTGCAATGCGGAGGTGCTGGTAATAGCTTGGGACCAGTGGGACACTAATGAAGTCCAACAGCCACTTTTAGGATGCCACTAAGTTTCATCAGTGTTTGCTAGTATAATGGCTTAGTAACAATGAGTTTGAATGTGCAATGCAGAGGTGCTGCAAATAGATTTGCACTAGTGGGACACTAATGGAAGTCCAACAGCCACTTTTTGGATGCCACTAAGTTTCTTCAGTGTTTGCTATTATAATGGCTTAGTAAAAATGAGTTTGAGGGTGCAATGCGGAGGTGCTGGTAATAGCTTGGGACCAGTGGGACACTAATGAAGTCCAACAGCCACTTTTAGGATGCCACTAAGTTTCATCAATGTTTGCTATTATAATGGCTTAGTAAAAATGAGATGAGGGTGCAATACAGAGGTGCTGGAAATAGCTTGGCACCAGTGGGACACTAATGAAGTCCAACAGCCACTTTTTGGATGCCACTAAGTTTCCTCAGTGTTTGCTATTATAATGGCTTAGTAAAAATGAGTTTGAGGGTGCAATGCAGAGGTGCTGGAAATAGCTTGGGACCAGTGGGACACTAATGAAGTCCATCAGCCACTTTTAGGATGCCACTAAGTTTCCTCAGTGTTTGCTATTATAATGGCTTAGTAAAAATTAGTTTGAGGGTGCAATGCAGAGGTGCTGGTAATAGCTTGGCACCAGTGGGACACTAATGAAGTCCAACAGCCACTTTTAGGATGCCACTAAGTTTCATCCGTGTTTGCTATTATAATGGCTTAGTAAAAATGAATTGAGGGTGCAATACAGAGGTGCTGGAAATAGCTTGGCACCAGTGGGACACCAATGAAGTCCAACAGCAACTTTTTGGATGCCACTAAGTTTCCTCAGTGTTTGCTATTATAATGGCTTAGTAAAAATGAGTTTGAGGGTGCAATGCAGAGGTGCTGGTAATAGCTTGGCACCAGTGGGACACTAATGAAGTCCAACAGCCACTTTTTGGATGCCACTAAGTTTCCTCAGTGTTTGTTATTATAATAGCTTAGTAAAAATGAGTTTGAGGGTGCAATGCAGAGGTGCTGGAAATAGCTTGGCACCAGTGGGACACTAATGAAGTCCAACAGCCACTTTTTGGATGCCACTAAGTTTCCTCAGTGTTTGCTATTATAATGGCTTAGTAAAAATGAGTTTGAGGGTGCAATGCAGAGGTGCTGGAAATAGCTTGGCACCAGTGGGACACTAATGAAGTCCAACAGCCACTTTTTGGATGCCACTAAGTTTCCTCAGTGTTTGCTATTAAAATGGCTTAGTAAAAATGAGTTTGAGGGTGCAATGCAGAGGTGCTGGAAATAGCTTGGCACCAGTGGGACACTAATAAAGTCCAACAGCCACTTTTAGGATGCCACTAAGTTTCCTCAGTGTTTGCTAGTATAATCGCTTAGTAACAATGAGTTTGAATGTGCAATGCAGAGGTGCTGCAAATAGATTTGCACTAGTGGGACACTAATGGAAGTCCAACAGCCACTTTTTGGATGCCACTAAGTTTCCTCAGTGTTTGCTATTATAATGGCTTAGTAAAAATGAGTTTGAGGGTGCAATGCGGAGGTGCTGGTAATAGCTTGGGACCAGTGGGACACTAATGAAGTCCAACAGCCACTTTTAGGATGCCACTAAGTTTCATCAGTGTTTGCTATTATAATGGCTTAGTAAAAATGAGTTTGAGGGTGCAATACAGAGGTGCTGGAAATAGCTTGGCACCAGTGGGACACTAATGAAGTCCAACAGCCACTTTTTGGATGCCACTAAGTTTCCTCAGTGTTTGCTATTATAATCGCTTAGTAAAAATGAGTTTGTGGGTGCAATGCAGAGGTGCTGGAAATAGCTTGGCACCAGTGGGACACTAATAAAGTCCAACAGCCAATTTTAGGATGCCACTAAGTTTCCTCAGTGTTTGCTATTATAATGGCTTAGTAAAAATTAGTTTGAGGGTGCAATGCAGAGGTGCTGGAAATAGCTTGGCACCAGTGGGAGACTAATGAAGTCCAACAGCCACTTTTTGGATGCCACTAAGTTTCCTCTGTGTTTGCTATTATAATGGCTTAGTAAAAATGAGTTTGAGGGTGCAATGCAGAGGTGCTGGAAATAGCTTGGCACCAGTGGGACAATAATGAAGTACAACAGCTACTTTTAGGATGCCACTAAGTTTCCTCAGTGTTTGCTATTTTAATGGCTTAGTAAAAAAGAGTTTGAGGGTGCAATGCAGAGGTGCTGGAAATAGCTTGCCACCAGTGGGACACTAATGAAGTCCAACAGCCACTTTTAGGATGCCACTAAGTTTCCTCAGTGTTTGCTATTATAATGGCTTAGTAAAAATGAATTGAGGGTGCAATGTAGAGGTGCTAAAAATAGCTTGGCACCAGTGGGACACTAATAAAGTCCAACAGCCACTTTTAGGATGCCACTAAGTTTCCTCAGTGTTTGCTATTTTAATGGCTTAGTAAAAATTAGTTTGAGGGTGCAATGCAGAGGTGCTGGAAATAGCTTGGCACCAGTGGGACACTAATGAAGTCCAACAGCCACTTTTTGGATGCCACTAAGTTTCCTCAGTGTTTGCTATTATAATGGCTTAGTAAAAATGAGTTTGAGGGTGCAATGCGGAGGTGCTGGTAATAGCTTGGGACCAGTGGGACACTAATGAAGTCCAACAGCCACTTTTAGGATGCCACTAAGTTTCATCAGTGTTTGCTAGTATAATGGCTTAGTAACAATGAGTTTGAATGTGCAATGCCGAGGTGCTGCAAATAGATTTGCACTAGTGGGACACTAATGGAAGTCCAACAGCCACTTTTTGGATGCCACTAAGTTTCCTCAGTGTTTGCTATTATAATGGCTTAGTAAAAATGAGTTTGAGGGTGCAATGCGGAGGTGCTGGTAATAGCTTGGGACCAGTGGGACACTAATGAAGTCCCACAGCCACTTTTAGGATGCCACTAAGTTTCATCAATGTTTGCTATTATAATGGCTTAGTAAAAATGAGATGAGGGTGCAATACAGAGGTGCTGGAAATAGCTTGGCACCAGTGGGACACTAATGAAGTCCAACAGCCACTTTTTGGATGCCACTAAGTTTCCTCAGTGTTTGCTATTATAATGGCTTAGTAAAAATGAGTTTGAGGGTGCAATGCAGAGGTGCTGGAAATAGCTTGGCACCAGTGGGACACTAATGAAGTCCAACAGCCACTTTTTGGATGCCACTAAGTTTCCTCAGTGTTTGCTATTATAATGGCTTAGTAAAAATGAGTTTGAGGGTGCAATGCAGAGGTGCTGGAAATAGCTTGGCACCAGTGGGACACTAATGAAGTCCAACAGCCACTTTTTGGATGCCACTAAGTTTCCTCAGTGTTTGCTATTAAAATGGCTTAGTAAAAATGAGTTTGAGGGTGCAATGCAGAGGTGCTGGAAATAGCTTGGCACCAGTGGGACACTAATAAAGTCCAACAGCCACTTTTAGGATGCCACTAAGTTTCCTCAGTGTTTGCTAGTATAATCGCTTAGTAACAATGAGTTTGAATGTGCAATGCAGAGGTGCTGCAAATAGATTTGCACTAGTGGGACACTAATGGAAGTCCAACAGCCACTTTTTGGATGCCACTAAGTTTCCTCAGTGTTTGCTATTATAATGGCTTAGTAAAAATGAGTTTGAGGGTGCAATGCGGAGGTGCTGGTAATAGCTTGGGACCAGTGGGACACTAATGAAGTCCAACAGCCACTTTTAGGATGCCACTAAGTTTCATCAGTGTTTGCTATTATAATGGCTTCGTAAAAATGAGTTTGAGGGTGCAATACAGAGGTGCTGGAAATAGCTTGGCACCAGTGGGACACTAATGAAGTCCAACAGCCACTTTTTGGATGCCACTAAGTTTCCTCAGTGTTTGCTATTATAATCGCTTAGTAAAAATGAGTTTGAGGGTGCAATGCAGAGGTGCTGGAAATAGCTTGGCACCAGTGGGACACTAATAAAGTCCAACAGCCAATTTTAGGATGCCACTAAGTTTCCTCAGTGTTTGCTATTATAATGGCTTAGTAAAAATTAGTTTGAGGGTGCAATGCAGAGGTGCTGGAAATAGCTTGGCACCAGTGGGAGACTAATGAAGTCCAACAGCCACTTTTTGGATGCCACTAAGTTTCCTCTGTGTTTGCTATTATAATGGCTTAGTAAAAATGAGTTTGAGGGTGCAATGCAGAGGTGCTGGAAATAGCTTGGCACCAGTGGGAAAATAATGAAGTCCAACAGCTACTTTTAGGATGCCACTAAGTTTCCTCAGTGTTTGCTATTTTAATGGCTTAGTAAAAAAGAGTTTGAGGGTGCAATGCAGAGGTGCTGGAAATAGCTTGCCACCAGTGGGACACTAATGAAGTCCAACAGCCACTTTTAGGATGCCACTAAGTTTCCTCTGTGTTTGCTATTATAATGGCTTAGTAAAAATGAATTGAGGGTGCAATGTAGAGGTGCTAAAAATAGCTTGGCACCAGTGGGACACTAATAAAGTCCAACAGCCACTTTTAGGATGCCACTAAGTTTCCTCAGTGTTTGCTATTTTAATGGCTTAGTAAAAATTAGTTTGAGGGTGCAATGCAGAGGTGCTGGAAATAGCTTGGCACCAGTGGGACACTAATGAAGTCCAACAGCCACTTTTTGGATGCCACTAAGTTTCCTCAGTGTTTGCTATTATAATGGCTTAGTAAAAATGAGTTTGAGGGTGCAATGCGGAGGTGCTGGTAATAGCTTGGGACCAGTGGGACACTAATGAAGTCCAACAGCCACTTTTAGGATGCCACTAAGTTTCATCAGTGTTTGCTAGTATAATGGCTTAGTAACAATGAGTTTGAATGTGCAATGCCGAGGTGCTGCAAATAGATTTGCACTAGTGGGACACTAATGGAAGTCCAACAGCCACTTTTTGGATGCCACTAAGTTTCCTCAGTGTTTGCTATTATAATGGCTTAGTAAAAATGAGTTTGAGGGTGCAATGCGGAGGTGCTGGTAATAGCTTGGGACCAGTGGGACACTAATGAAGTCCCACAGCCACTTTTAGGATGCCACTAAGTTTCATCAATGTTTGCTATTATAATGGCTTAGTAAAAATGAGATGAGGGTGCAATACAGAGGTGCTGGAAATAGCTTGGCACCAGTGGGACACTAATGAAGTCCAACAGCCACTTTTTGGATGCCACTAAGTTTCCTCAGTGTTTGCTATTATAATGGCTTAGTAAAAATGAGTTTGAGGGTGCAATGCAGAGGTGCTGGAAATAGCTTGGGACCAGTGGGACACTAATGAAGTCCATCAGCCACTTTTAGGATGCCACTAAGTTTCCTCAGTGTTTGCTATTATAATGGCTTAGTAAAAATTAGTTTGAGGGTGCAATGCAGAGGTGCTGGTAATAGCTTGGCACCAGTGGGACACTAATGAAGTCCAACAGCCACTTTTAGGATGCCACTAAGTTTCATCCGTGTTTGCTATTATAATGGCTTAGCAAAAATGAATTGAGGGTGCAATACAGAGGTGCTGGAAATAGCTTGGCACCAGAGGGACACTAATGAAGTCCAACAGCAACTTTTTGGATGCCACTAAGTTTCCTCAGTGTTTGCTATTATAATGGCTTAGTAAAAATGAGTTTGAGGGTGCAATGCAGAGGTGCTGGTAATAGCTTGGCACCAGTGGGACACTAATGAAGTCCAACAGCCACTTTTTGGATGCCACTAAGTTTTCTCAGTGTTTGTTATTATAATAGCTTAGTAAAAATGAGTTTGAGGGTGCAATGCAGAGGTGCTGGAAATAGCTTGGCACCAGTGGGACACTAATGAAGTCCAACAGCCACTTTTTGGATGCCACTAAGTTTCCTCAGTGTTTGCTATTATAATGGCTTAGTAAAAATGAGTTTGAGGGTGCAATGCAGAGGTGCTGGAAATAGCTTGGCACCAGTGGGACACTATTGAAGTCCAACAGCCACTTTTTGGATGCCACTAAGTTTCCTCAGTGTTTGCTATTAAAATGGCTTAGTAAAAATGAGTTTGAGGGTGCAATGCAGAGGTGCTGGAAATAGCTTGGCACCAGTGGGACACTAATAAAGTCCAACAGCCACTTTTAGGATGCCACTAAGTTTCCTCAGTGTTTGCTAGTATAATGGCTTAGTAACAATGAGTTTGAATGTGCAATGCAGAGGTGCTGCAAATAGATTTGCACTAGTGGGACACTAATGGAAGTCCAACAGCCACTTTTTGGATGCCACTAAGTTTCCTCAGTGTTTGCTATTATAATGGCTTAGTAAAAATGAGTTTGAGGGTGCAATGCAGAGGTGCTGGAAATAGCTTGGCACCAGTGGGACACTAATGAAGTCCAACAGCCACTTTTAGGATGCCACTAAGTTTCATCAGTGTTTGCTATTATAATGGCTTAGTAAAAATGAGTTTGAGGGTGCAATACAGAAGTGCTGGAAATAGCTTGGCACCAGTGGGACACTAATGAAGTCCAACAGCCACTTTTTGGATGCCACTAAGTTTCCTCAGTGTTTGCTATTATAATCGCTTAGTAAAAATGAGTTTGAGGGTGCAATGCAGAGGTGCTGGAAATAGCTTGGCACCAGTGGGACACTAATAAAGTCCAACAGCCAATTTTAGGATGCCACTAAGTTTCCTCAGTGTTTGCTATTATAATGGCTTAGTAAAAATTAGTTTGAGGGTGCAATGCAGAGGTGCTGGAAATAGCTTGGCACCAGTGGGAGACTAATGAAGTCCAACAGCCACTTTTTGGATGCCACTAAGTTTCCTCTGTGTTTGCTATTATAATGGCTTAGTAAAAATGAGTTTGAGGGTGCAATGCAGAGGTGCTGGAAATAGCTTGGCACCAGTGGGACAATAATGAAGTCCAACAGCCACTTTTAGGATGCCACTAAGTTTCCTCAGTGTTTGCTATTTTAATGGCTTAGTAAAAAAAAGTTTGAGGGTTCAATGCAGAGGTGCTGGAAATAGCTTGCCACCAGTGGGACACTAATGAAGTCCAACAGCCACTTTTAGGATGCCACTAAGTTTCCTCTGTGTTTGCTATTATAATGGCTTAGTAAAAATGAATTGAGGGTGCAATGTAGAGGTGCTGGAAATAGCTTGGCACCAGTGGGACACTAATGAAGTCCAACAGCCACTTTTTGGATGCCACTAAGTTTCCTCAGTGTTTGCTATTATAATGGCTTAGTAAAAATGAGTTTGAGGGTGCAATGCAGAGGTGCTGGTAATAGCTTGGCACCAGTGGGACACTAATGAAGTCCAACAGCCACTTTTAGGATGCCACTAAGTTTCATCAGTGTTTGCTATTATAATGGCTTAGTAAAAATGAATTGAGGGTGCAATACAGAGGTGCTGGAAATAGCTTGGCACCAGTGGGACACTAATGAAGTCCAACAGCCACTTTTTGGATGCCACTAAATTTCCTCAGTGTTTGCTATTATAATGGCTTAGTAAAAATGAGTTTGAGGGTGCAATGCAGAGGTGCTGGAAATAGCTTGGCACCAGTGGGACACTAATGAAGTCCAACAGCCACTTTTTGGATGCCACTAAGTTTCCTCTGTGTTTGCTATTATAATGGCTTAGTAAAAATGAGTTTGAGGGTGCAATGCAGAGGTGCTGGAAATAGCTTGGCACCAGTGGGACACTAATGAAGTCCAACAGCCACTTTTAGGATGCCACTAAGTTTCCTCAGTGTTTGCTATTTTAATGGCTTAGTAAAAATGAGTTTGAGGGTGCAATGCAGAGGTGCTGGAAATAGCTTGGCACCAGTGGGACACTAATGAAGTCCAACAGCCACTTTTAGTATGCCACTAAGTTTCCTCTGTGTTTGCTATTATAATGGCTAAGTAAAAATGAATTGAGGGTGCAATGTAGAGGTGCTGGAAATAGCTTGGCACCAGTGGGACACTAATGAAGTCCAACAGCCACTTTTTGGATGCCACTAAGTTTCCTCAGTGTTTGCTATTATAATGGCTTAGTAAAAATGAGTTTGAGGGTGCAATGCAGAGGTGCTGGAAATAGCTTGGCACCAGTGGGACACTAATGAAGTCCAACAGCCACTTTTTGGATGCCACTAAGTTTCCTCAGTGTTTGCTATTATAATGGCTTAGTAAAAATTAGTTTGAGGGTGCAATGCAGAGGTGCTGGAAATAGCTTGGCACCAGTGGGACACTAATGAAGTCCAACAGCCACTTTTTGGATGCCACTAAGTTTCCTCAGTGTTTGCTATTATAATGGCTTAGTAAAAATGAGTTTGAGGGTGCAATGCAGAGGTGCTGGAAATAGCTTGGGACCAGTGGGACACTAATGAAGTCCATCAGCCACTTTTAGGATGCCACTAAGTTTCCTCAGTGTTTGCTATTATAATGGCTTAGTAAAAATTAGTTTGAGGGTGCAATGCAGAGGTGCTGGTAATAGCTTGGCACCAGTGGGACACTAATGATGTCCAACAGCCACTTTTAGGATGCCACTAAGTTTCATCCGTGTTTGCTATTATAATGGCTTAGTAAAAATGAATTGAGGGTGCAATACAGAGGTGCTGGAAATAGCTTGGCACCAGTGGGACACTAATGAAGTCCAACAGCAACTTTTTGGATGCCACTAAGTTTCCTCAGTGTTTGCTATTATAATGGCTTAGTAAAAATGAGTTTGAGGGTGCAATGCGGAGGTGCTGGTAATAGCTTGGGACCAGTGGGACACTAATGAAGTCCAACAGCCACTTTTAGGATGCCACTAAGTTTCATCAATGTTTGCTATTATAATGGCTTAGTAAAAATGAGATGAGGGTGCAATACAGAGGTGCTGGAAATAGCTTGGCACCAGTGGGACACTAATGAAGTCAAACAGCCACTTTTTGGATGCCACTAAGTTTCCTCAGTGTTTGCTATTATAATGGCTTAGTAAAAATGAGTTTGAGGGTGCAATGCAGAGGTGCTGGAAATAGCTTGGGACCAGTGGGACACTAATGAAGTCCATCAGCCACTTTTAGGATGCCACTAAGTTTCCTCAGTGTTTGCTATTATAATGGCTTAGTAAAAATTAGTTTGAGGGTGCAATGCAGAGGTGCTGGTAATAGCTTGGCACCAGTGGGACACTAATGAAGTCCAACAGCCACTTTTAGGATGCCACTAAGTTTCATCCGTGTTTGCTATTATAATGGCTTAGCAAAAATGAATTGAGGGTGCAATACAGAGGTGCTGGAAATAGCTTGGCACCAGTGGGACACTAATGAAGTCCAACAGCAACTTTTTGGATGCCACTAAGTTTCCTCAGTGTTTGCTATTATAATGGCTTAGTAAAAATGAGTTTGAGGGTGCAATGCAGAGGTGCTGGTAATAGCTTGGCACCAGTGGGACACTAATGAAGTCCAACAGCCACTTTTTGGATGCCACTAAGTTTCCTCAGTGTTTGTTATTATAATAGCTTAGTAAAAATGAGTTTGAGGGTGCAATGCAGAGGTGCTGGAAATAGCTTGGCACCAGTGGGACACTAATGAAGTCCAACAGCCACTTTTTGGATGCCACTAAGTTTCCTCAGTGTTTGCTATTATAATGGCTTAGTAAAAATGAGTTTGAGGGTGCAATGCAGAGGTGCTGGAAATAGCTTGGCACCAGTGGGACACTAATGAAGTCCAACAGCCACTTTTTGGATGCCACTAAGTTTCCTCAGTGTTTGCTATTAAAATGGCTTAGTAAAAATGAGTTTGAGGGTGCAATGCAGAGGTGCTGGAAATAGCTTGGCACCAGTGGGACACTAATAAAGTCCAACAGCCACTTTTAGGATGCCACTAAGTTTCCTCAGTGTTTGCTAGTATAATGGCTTAGTAACAATGAGTTTGAATGTGCAATGCAGAGGTGCTGCAAATAGATTTGCACTAGTGGGACACTAATGGAAGTCCAACAGCCACTTTTTGGATGCAACTAAGTTTCCTCAGTGTTTGCTATTATAATGGCTTAGTAAAAATGAGTTTGAGGGTGCAATGCAGAGGTGCTGGAAATAGCTTGGCACCAGTGGGACACTAATGAAGTCCAACAGCCACTTTTAGGATGCCACTAAGTTTCATCAGTGTTTGCTATTATAATGGCTTAGTAAAAATGAGTTTGAGGGTGCAATACAGAAGTGCTGGAAATAGCTTGGCACCAGTGGGACACTAATGAAGTCCAACAGCCACTTTTTGGATGCCACTAAGTTTCCTCAGTGTTTGCTATTATAATCGCTTAGTAAAAATGAGTTTGAGGGTGCAATGCAGAGGTGCTGGAAATAGCTTGGCACCAGTGGGACACTAATAAAGTCCAACAGCCAATTTTAGGATGCCACTAAGTTTCCTCAGTGTTTGCTATTATAATGGCTTAGTAAAAATTAGTTTGAGGGTGCAATGCAGAGGTGCTGGAAATAGCTTGGCACCAGTGGGAGACTAATGAAGTCCAACAGCCACTTTTTGGATGCCACTAAGTTTCCTCTGTGTTTGCTATTATAATGGCTTAGTAAAAATGAGTTTGAGGGTGCAATGCAGAGGTGCTGGAAATAGCTTGGCACCAGTGGGACAATAATGAAGTCCAACAGCCACTTTTAGGATGCCACTAAGTTTCCTCAGTGTTTGCTATTTTAATGGCTTAGTAAAAAAGAGTTTGATGGTTCAATGCAGAGGTGCTGGAAATATCTTGCCACCAGTGGGACACTAATGAAGTCCAACAGCCACTTTTAGGATGCCACTAAGTTTCCTCTGTGTTTGCTATTATAATGGCTTAGTAAAAATGAATTGAGGGTGCAATGTAGAGGTGCTGGAAATAGCTTGGCACCAGTGGGACACTAATGAAGTCCAACAGCCACTTTTAGGATGCCACTAAGTTTCCTCAGTGTTTGCTATTATAATGGCTTAGTAAAAATGAGTTTGAGGGTGCAATGCAGAGGTGCTGGTAATACCTTGGCACCAGTGGGACACTAATGAAGTCCAACAGCCACTTTTAGGATGCCACTAAGTTTCATCAGTGTTTGCTATTATAATGGCTTAGTAAAAATGAATTGAGGGTGCAATACAGAGGTGCTGGAAATAGCTTGGCACCAGTGGGACACTAATGAAGTCCAACAGCCACTTTTTGGATGCCACTAAATTTCCTCAGTGTTTGCTATTATAATGGCTTAGTAAAAATGAGTTTGAGGGTGCAATGCAGAGGTGCTGGAAATAGCTTGGCACCAGTGGGACACTAATGAAGTCCAAGAGCCACTTTTTGGATGCCACTAAGTTTCCTCTGTGTTTGCTATTATAATGGCTTAGTAAAAATGAGTTTGAGGGTGCAATGCAGAGGTGCTGGAAATAGCTTGGCACCAGTGGGACACTAATGAAGTCCAACAGCCACTTTTAGGATGCCACTAAGTTTCCTCAGTGTTTGCTATTTTAATGGCTTAGTAAAAATGAGTTTGAGGGTGCAATGCAGAGGTGCTGGAAATAGCTTGGCACCAGTGGGACACTAATGAAGTCCAACAGCAACTTTTAGTATGCCACTAAGTTTCCTCTGTGTTTGCTATTATAATGGCTTAGTAAAAATGAATTGAGGGTGCAATGTAGAGGTGCTGGAAATAGCTTGGCACCAGTGGGACACTAATGAAGTCCAACAGCCACTTTTTGGATGCCACTAAGTTTCCTCAGTGTTTGCTATTATAATGGCTTAGTAAAAATTAGTTTGAGGGTGCAATGCAGAGGTGCTGGAAATAGCTTGGCACCAGTGGGACACTAATGAAGTCCAACAGCCACTTTTTGGATGCCACTAAGTTTCCTCAGTGTTTGCTATTATAATGGCTTAGTAAAAATGAGTTTGAGGGTGCAATGCAGAGGTGCTGGAAATAGCTTGGGACCAGTGGGACACTAATGAAGTCCATCAGCCACTTTTAGGATGCCACTAAGTTTCCTCAGTGTTTGCTATTATAATGGCTTAGTAAAAATTAGTTTGAGGGTGCAATGCAGAGGTGCTGGTAATAGCTTGGCACCAGTGGGACACTAATGAAGTCCAACAGCCACTTTTAGGATGCCACTAAGTTTCATCCGTGTTTGCTATTATAATGGCTTAGTAAAAATGAATTGAGGGTGCAATACAGAGGTGCTGGAAATAGCTTGGCACCAGTGGGACACTAATGAAGTCCAACAGCAACTTTTTGGATGCCACTAAGTTTCCTCAGTGTTTGCTATTATAATGGCTTAGTAAAAATGAGTTTGAGGGTGCAATGCAGAGGTGCTGGTAATAGCTTGGCACCAGTGGGACACTAATGAAGTCCAACAGCCACTTTTTGGATGCCACTAAGTTTCCTCAGTGTTTGTTATTATAATAGCTTAGTAAAAATGAGTTTGAGGGTGCAATGCAGAGGTGCTGGAAATAGCTTGGCACCAGTGGGACACTAATGAAGTCCAACAGCCACTTTTTAAATGCCACTAAGTTTCCTCAGTGTTTGCTATTATAATGGCTTAGTAAAAATGTGTTTGAGGGTGCAATGCAGAGGTGCTGGAAATAGCTTGGCACCAGTGGGACACTAATGAAGTCCAACAGCCACTTTTTGGATGCCACTAAGTTTCCTCAGTGTTTGCTATTAAAATGGCTTAATAAAAATGAGTTTGAGGGTGCAATGCAGAGGTGCTGGAAATAGCTTGGCACCAGTGGGACACTAATAAAGTCCAACAGCCACTTTTAGGATGCCACTAAGTTTCCTCAGTGTTTGCTAGTATAATGGCTTAGTAATAATGAGTTTGAATGTGCAATGCAGAGGTGCTGCAAATAGATTTGCACTAGTGGGACACTAATGGAAGTCCAACAGCCACTTTTTGGATGCCACTAAGTTTCCTCAGTGTTTGCTATTATAATGGCTTAGTAAAAATGAGTTTGAGGGTGCAATGCGGAGGTGCTGGTAATAGCTTGGGACCAGTGGGACACTAATGAAGTCCAACAGCCACTTTTAGGATGCCACTAAGTTTCATCAGTGTTTGCTATTATAATGGCTTAGTAAAAATGAGTTTGAGGGTGCAATACAGAGGTGCTGGAAATAGCTTGGCACCAGTGGGACACTAATGAAGTCCAACAGCCACTTTTTGGATGCCACTAAGTTTCCTCAGTGTTTGCTATTATAATCGCTTAGTAAAAATGAGTTTGAGGGTGCAATGCAGAGGTGCTGGAAATAGCTTGGCACCAGTGGGAGACTAATAAAGTCCAACAGCCACTTTTAGTATGCCACTAAGTTTCCTCTGTGTTTGCTATTATAATGGCTTAGTAAAAATGAATTGAGGGTGCAATGTAGAGGTGCTGGAAATAGCTTGGCACCAGTGGGACACTAATGAAGTCCAACAGCCACTTTTTGGATGCCACTAAGTTTCCTCAGTGTTTGCTATTATAATGGCTTAGTAAAAATGAGTTTGAGGGTGCAATGCAGAGGTGCTGGAAATAGCTTGGCACCAGTGGGACACTAATGAAGTCCAACAGCCACTTTTTGGATGCCACTAAGTTTCCTCAGTGTTTGCTATTATAATGGCTTAGTAAAAATTAGTTTGAGGGTGCAATGCAGAGGTGCTGGAAATAGCTTGGCACCAGTGGGACACTAATGAAGTCCAACAGCCACTTTTAGGATGCCACTAAGTTTCCTCAGTGTTTGCTATTATAATGGCTTAGTAAAAATGAGTTTGAGGGTGCAATGCAGAGGTGCTGGAAATAGCTTGGCACCAGTGGGACACTAATGAAGTCCAACAGCCACTTATTGGATGCCACTAAGCTTCCTCTGTGTTTGCTATTATAATGGCTTAGTAAAAATGAGTTTGAGGGTGCAATGCAGAGGTGCTGGAAATAGCTTGGCACCAGTGGGACACTAATGAATTCCAACAGCCACTTTTAGGATGACACTTAGTTTCCTTAGTGTTTGCTATTATAATGGCTTAGTAAAAATGAGTTTGAGGGTGCAATGCAGAGGTGCTGGAAATAGCTTGGCACCAGTGGGACACTAATGAAGTCCAACAGCCACTTTTAGGATGCCACTAAGTTTCCTCAGTGTTTGCTATTATAATGGCTTAGTAAAAATGAATTAAGGTTGCAATGTACAGGTGCTGGAAATAGCTTGGCACCAGTGGGACACTAATGAAGTCCAACAGCCACTTTTAGGATGCCACTAAGTTTCCTCAGTGTTTGCTATTTTAATGGCTTAGTAAAAATTAGTTTGAGGGCGCAATGCAGAGGTGCTGGAAATAGCTTGCCACCAGTGGGACACTAATGAAGTCCAACAGCCACTTTTAGGATACCACTAAGTTTCCTCTGTGTTTGCTATTATAATGGCTTAGTAAAAATGAATTGAGGGTGCAATGTAGAGGTGCTGGAAATAGCTTGGCACCAGTGGGACACTAATGAAATCCAACAGCCACTTTTTGGATGCCACTAAGTTTCCTCAGTGTTTGTTATTATAATGGCTTAGTAAAAATGAGTTTGAGGGTGCAATGCAGAGGTGCTGGTAATAGCTTGGCACCAGTGGGACACTAATGAAGTCCAACAGCCACTTTTAGGATGCCACTAAGTTTCATCCTTGTTTGTTATTATAATGGCTTAGTTAAAATGAATTGAGGGTGCAATACAGAGGTGCTGGAAATAGCTTGGCACCAGTGGGACACTAATGAAGTCCAACAGCAACTTTTTGGATGCCACTAAGTTTCCTCAGTGTTTGCTATTATAATGGCTTAGTAAAAATGAGTTTGAGGGAGCAATGCAGAGGTGCTGGAAATAGCTTGGCACCAGTGGGACACTAATGAAGTCCAAGAGCCACTTTTTGGATGCCACTAAGTTTCCTCTGTGTTTTCTATTATAATAGCTTAGTAAAAATGAGTTTGAGGGTGCAATGCAGAGGTGCTGGAAATAGCTTGGCACCAGTGGGACACTAATGAAGTCCAACAGCCACTTTTAGGATGCCACTAAGTTTCCTCAGTGTTTGCTATTTTAATGGCTTAGTAAAAATGAGTTTGAGGGTGCAATGCAGAGGTGCTGGAAATAGCTTGGCACCAGTGGGACACTAATGAAGTCCAACAGCCACTTTTAGGATGCCACTAAGTTTCCTCAGTGTTTGCTATTATAATGGCTTAGCAAAAATGAGTTTGAGGGTGCAATGCAGAGGTGCTGGTAATAGCTTGGCACCAGTGGGACACTAATGAAGTCCAACAGCCACTTTTAGGATGCCACTAAGTTTCATCAGTGTTTGCTATTATAATGGCTTAGTAAAAATGAATTGAGGGTGCAATACAGAGGTGCTGGAAATAGCTTGGCACCAGTGGGACACTAATGAAGTCCAACAGCCACTTTTTGGATGCCACTAAGTTTCCTCAGTGTTTGCTATTATAATGGCTTAGTAAAAATGAGTTTGAGGGAGCAATGCAGAGGTGCTGGAAATAGCTTGGCACCAGTTGGACACTAATGAAGTCCAAGAGCCACTTTTTGGATGCCACTAAGTTTCCTCTGTGTTTTCTATTATAATGGCTTAGTAAAAATGAGTTTGAGGGTGCAATGCAGAGGTGCTGGAAATAGCTTGGCACCAGTGGGACACTAATGAAGTCCAACAGCCACTTTTAGGATGCCACTAAGTTTCCTCAGTGTTTGCTATTTTAATGGCTTAGTAAAAATGAGTTTGAGGGTGCAATGCAGAGGTGCTGGAAATAGCTTGGCACCAGTGGGACACTAATGAAGTCCAACAGCCACTTTTAGGATGCCACTAAGTTTCCTCAGTGTTTGCTATTATAATGGCTTAGCAAAAATGAGTTTGAGGGTGCAATGCAGAGGTGCTGGTAATAGCTTGGCACCAGTGGGACACTAATGAAGTCCAACAGCCACGTTTAGGATGCCACTAAGTTTCATCAGTGTTTGCTATTATAATGGCTTAGTAAAAATGAATTGAGGGTGCAATACAGAGGTGCTGGAAATAGCTTGGCACCAGTGGGACACTAATGAAGTCCAACAGCCACTTTTTGGATGCCACTAAGTTTCCTCAGTGTTTGCTATTATAATGGCTTAGTAAAAATGAATTGAGGGTGCAATACAGAGGTGCTGGAAATAGCTTGGCACCAGTGGGACACTAATGAAGTCCAACAGCCACTTTTTGGATGCCACTAAGTTTCCTCAGTGTTTGCTATTATAATGGCTTAGTAAAAATGAGTTTGAGGGTGCAATGCAGAGGTGCTGGAAATAGCTTGGCACCAGTGGGACACTAATGAAGTCCAACAGCCACTTTTAGGATGCCACTAAGTTTCCTCAGTGTTTGCTATTATAATGGCTTAGTAAAAATGAATTGAGGGTGCAATGTACAGGTGCTGGAAATAGCTTGGCACCAGTGGGACACTAATGAAGTCCAACAGCCACTTTTAGAATGATGCCACTAAGTTTCCTCAGTGTTTGCTATTTTAATGGCTTAGTAAAAAAGAGTTTGAGGGTGCAATGCAGAGGTGCTGGAAATAGCTTGCCACCAGTGGGACACTAATGAAGTCCAACAGCCACTTTTAGGATACCACTAAGTTTCCTCTGTGTTTGCTATTATAATGGCTTAGTAAAAATGAATTGAGGGTGCAATGTAGAGGTGCTGGAAATAGCTTGGCACCAGTGGGACACTAATGAAATCCAACAGCCACTTTTTGGATGCCACTAAGTTTCCTCAGTGTTTGTTATTATAATGGCTTAGTAAAAATGAGTTTCAGGGTGCAATGCAGAGGTGCTGGTAATAGCTTGGCACCAGTGGGACACTAATGAAGTCCAACAGCCACTTTTAGGATGCCACTAAGTTTCATCCTTGTTTGTTATTATAATGGCTTAGTTAAAATGAATTGAGGGTGCAATACAGAGGTGCTGGAAATAGCTTGGCACCAGTGGGACACTAATGAAGTCCAACAGCAACTTTTTGGATGCCACTAAGTTTCCTCAGTGTTTGCTATTATAATGGCTTAGTAAAAATGAGTTTGAGGGAGCAATGCAGAGGTGCTGGAAATAGCTTGGCACCAGTGGGACACTAATGAAGTCCAAGAGCCACTTTTTGGATGCCACTAAGTTTCCTCTGTGTTTTCTATTATAATAGCTTAGTAAAAATGAGTTTGAGGGTGCAATGCAGAGGTGCTGGAAATAGCTTGGCACCAGTGGGACACTAATGAAGTCCAACAGCCACTTTTAGGATGCCACTAAGTTTCCTCAGTGTTTGCTATTTTAATGGCTTAGTAAAAATGAGTTTGAGGGTGCAATGCAGAGGTGCTGGAAATAGCTTGGCACCAGTGGGACACTAATGAAGTCCAACAGCCACTTTTAGGATGCCACTAAGTTTCCTCAGTGTTTGCTATTATAATGGCTTAGCAAAAATGAGTTTGAGGGTGCAATGCAGAGGTGCTGGTAATAGCTTGGCACCAGTGGGACACTAATGAAGTCCAACAGCCACTTTTAGGATGCCACTAAGTTTCATCAGTGTTTGCTATTATAATGGCTTAGTAAAAATGAATTGAGGGTGCAATACAGAGGTGCTGGAAATAGCTTGGCACCAGTGGGACACTAATGAAGTCCAACAGCCACTTTTTGGATGCCACTAAGTTTCCTCAGTGTTTGCTATTATAATGGCTTAGTAAAAATGAATTGAGGGTGCAATATAGAGGTGCTGGAAATAGTTTGGCACCAGTGGGACACTAATGAAGTCCAACAGCCACTTTTTGGATGCCACTAAGTTTCCTCAGTGTTTGCTATTATAATGGCTTAGTAAAAATGAGTTTGAGGGTGCAATGCAGAGGTGCTGGAAATAGCTTGGCACCAGTGGGACACTAATGAAGTCCAACAGACACTTTTTGGATGCCACTAAGTTTCCTCTGTGTTTGCTATTATAATGGCTTAGTAAAAATGAGTTTGAGGGTGCAATGCAGAGGTGCTCGAAATAGCTTGGCACCAGTGGGACACTAATGAAGTCCAACAGCCACTTTTAGGATGCCACTAAGTTTCCTCTGTGTTTGCTATTATAATGGCTTAGTAAAAATGAATTGAGGGTGCAATGTAGAGGTGCTGGAAATAGCTTGGCACCAGTGGGACACTAATGAAGTCCAACAGCCACTTTTTGGATGCCACTAAGTTTCCTCAGTGTTTGCTATTATAATGGCTTAGTAAAAATGAGTTTGAGGGTGCAATGCAGAGGTGCTGGTAATAGCTTGGCACCAGTGGGACACTAATGAAGTCCAACAGCCACTTTTAGGATGCCACTAAGTTTCATCAGTGTTTGCTATTATAATGGCTTAGTAAAAATGAATTGAGGTTGCAAAACAGAGGTGCTGGAAATAGCTTGGCACCAGTGGGACACTAATGAAGTCCAACAGCCACTTTTTAGATGCCACTAAGTTTCCTCAGTGTTTGCTATTATAATGGCTTAGTAAAAATGAGTTTGAGGGTGCAATGCAGAGGTGCTGGAAATAGCTTGGCACCAGTGGGACACTAATGAAGTCCAACAGCCACTTTTAGGATGCCACTAAGTTTCCTCAGTGTTTGCTATTTTAATGGCTTAGTAAAAATGAGTTTGAGGGTGCAATGCAGAGGTGCTGGAAATAGCTTGGCACGAGTGGGACACTAATGAAGTCCAACAGCCACTTTTAGGATGCCACTAAGTTTCCTCTGTGTTTGCTATTATAATGGCTTAGTAAAAATGAATTGAGGGTGCAATGTAGAGGTGCTGGAAATAGCTTGGCACCAGTGGGACACTAATGAAGTCCAACAGCCACTTTTTGGATGCCACTTAGTTTCCTCAGTGTTTGCTATTATAATGGCTTAGTAAAAATGAGTTTGAGGGTGCAATGCAGAGGTGCTGGTAATAGCTTGGCACCAGTGGGACACTAATGAAGTCCAACAGCCACTTTTAGGATGCCACTAAGTTTCATCAGTGTTTGCTATTATAATGGCTTAGTAAAAATGAATTGAGGGTGCAATACAGAGGTGCTGGAAATAGCTTGGCACCAGTGGGACACTAATGAAGTCCAACAGCCACTTTTTGGATGCCACTAAGTTTCCTCAGTGTTTGCTATTATAATGGCTTAGTAAAAATGAGTTTGAGGGTGCAATGCAGAGGTGCTGGAAATAGCTTGGCACCAGTGGGACACTAATGAAGTCCAAGAGCCACTTTTTGGATGCCACTAAGTTTCCTCTGTGTTTGCTATTATAATGGCTTAGTAAAAATGAGTTTGAGGGTGCAATGCAGAGGTGCTGGAAATAACTTGGCACCAGTGGGACACTAATGAAGTCCAACAGCCACTTTTAGGATGCCACTAAGTTTCCTCAGTGTTTGCTATTTTAATGGCTTAGTAAAAATGAGTTTGAGGAAGCAATGCAGAGGTGCTGGAAATAGCTTGGCACCAGTGGGACACTAATGAAGTCCAACAGCCACTTTTTGGATGCCACTAAGTTTCCTCAGTGTTTGCTATTATAATGGCTTAGTAAAAATGAGTTTGAGGGTGCAATGCAGAGGTGCTGGAAATAGCTTGGCACCAGTGGGACACTAATGAAGTCCAACAGCCACTTTTAGGATGCCACTAAGTTTCCTCAGTGTTTGCTATTTTAATGGCTTAGTAAAAATTAGTTTGAGGGTGCAATGCAGAGGTGCTGGAAATAGCTTGGCACCAGTGGGACACTAATGAAGTCCAACAGCCACTTTTAGGATGCCACTGAGTTTCCTCAGTGTTTGCTATTTTAATGGCTTAGTAAAAATGAATTGAGGGTGCAATGTAGAGGTGCTGGAAATAGCTTGGCACCAGTGGGACACTAATGAAGTCCAACAGCCACTTTTAGGATGCCACTAAGATTCATCAGTGTTTGCTATTATAATGGCTTAGTAAAAATGAATTGAGGGTGCAATACAGAGGTGCTGGAAATAGCTTGGCACCAGTGGGACACTAATGAAGTCCAACAGCCACTTTTTGGATGCCACTAAGTTTCCTCAGTGTTTGCTATTATAATGGCTTAGTAAAAATGAGTTTGAGGGTGCAATGCAGAGGTGCTGGAAATAGCTTGGCACCAGTGGGACACTAATGAAGTCCAACAGCCACTTTTTGGATGCCACTTAGTTTCCTCAGTGTTTGCTATTATAATGGCTTAGTAAAAATGAGTTTGAGGGTGCAATGCAGAGGTGCTGGTAATAGCTTGGCACCAGTGGGACACTAATGAAGTCCAACAGCCACTTTTAGGATGCCACTAAGTTTCATCAGTGTTTGCTATTATAATGGCTTAGTAAAAATGAATTGAGGGTGCAATACAGAGGTGCTGGAAATAGCTTGGCACCAGTGGGACACTAATGAAGTCCAACAGCCACTTTTTAGATGCCACTAAGTTTCCTCAGTGTTTGCTATTATAATGGCTTAGTAAAAATGAGTTTGAGGGTGCAATGCAGAGGTGCTGGAAATAGCTTGGCACCAGTGGGACACTAATGAAGTCCAAGAGCCACTTTTTGGATGCCACTAAGTTTCCTCTGTGTTTGCTATTATAATGGCTTAGTAAAAATGAATTGAGGGTGCAATACAGAGGTGCTGGAAATAGCTTGGCACCAGTGGGACACTAATGAAGTCCAACAGCCACTTTTTGGATGCCACTAAGTTTCCTCAGTGTTTGCTATTATAATGGCTTAGTAAAAATGAGTTTGAGGGTGCAATGCAGAGGTGCTGGAAATAGCTTGGCACCAGTGGGACACTAATGAAGTCCAAGAGCCACTTTTTGGATGCCACTAAGTTTCCTCTGTGTTTGCTATTATAATGGCTTAGTAAAAATGAGTTTGAGGGTGCAATGCAGAGGTGCTGGAAATAACTTGGCACCAGTGGGACACTAATGAAGTCCAACAGCCACTTTTAGGATGCCACTAAGTTTCCTCAGTGTTTGCTATTTTAATGGCTTAGTAAAAATGAGTTTGAGGAAGCAATGCAGAGGTGCTGGAAATAGCTTGGCACCAGTGGGACACTAATGAAGTCCAACAGCCACTTTTTGGATGCCACTAAGTTTCCTCAGTGTTTGCTATTATAATGGCTTAGTAAAAATGAGTTTGAGGGTGCAATGCAGAGGTGCTGGAAATAGCTTGGCACCAGTGGGACACTAATGAAGTCCAACAGCCACTTTTAGGATGCCACTAAGTTTCCTCAGTGTTTGCTATTATAATGGCTTAGTAAAAATTAGTTTGAGGGTGCAATGCAGAGGTGCTGGAAATAACTTGGCACCAGTGGGACACTAATGAAGTCCAACAGCCACTTTTAGGATGCCACTAAGTTTCCTCAGTGTTTGCTATTTTAATGGCTTAGTAAAAATGAGTTTGAGGGTGCAATGCAGAGGTGCTGGAAATAGCTTGGCACCAGTGGGACACTAATGATGTCCAACAGCCACTTTTAGGATGCCACTGAGTTTCCTCAGTGTTTGCTATTTTAATGGCTTAGTAAAAATGAATTGAGGGTGCAATGTAGAGGTGCTGGAAATAGCTTGGCACCAGTGGGACACTAATGAAGTCCAACAGCCACTTTTAGGATGCCACTAAGTTTCATCAGTGTTTGCTATTATAATGGCTTAGTAAAAATGAATTGAGGGTGCAATACAGAGGTGCTGGAAATAGCTTGGCACCAGTGGGACACTAATGAAGTCCAACAGCCACTTTTTGGATGCCACTAAGTTTCCTCAGTGTTTGCTATTATAATGGCTTAGTAAAAATGAGTTTGAGGGTGCAATGCAGAGGTGCTGGAAATAGCTTGGCACCAGTGGGACACTAATGAAGTCCAACAGCCACTTTTAGGATGCCACTAAGTTTCCTCAGTGTTTGCTATTATAATGGCTTAGTAAAAATTAGTTTGAGGGTGCAATGCAGAGGTGCTGGAAATAGCTTGGCACCAGTGGGACACTAATGAAGTCCAACAGCCACTTTTTGGATGCCACTAAGTTTCCTCTGTGTTTGCTATTATAATGGCTTAGTAAAAATGAGTTTGAGGGTGCAATGCAGAGGTGCTGGAAATAGCTTGGCACCAGTGGGACACTAATGAAGTCCAACAGCCACTTTTAGGATGCCACTAAGTTTCCTCAGTGTTTGCTATTTTAATGGCTTGGTAAAAATGAGTTTGAGGGTGCAATGCAGAGGTGCTGGAAATAGCTTGGCACCAGTGGGACACTAATGAAGTCCAACAGCCACTTTTAGGATGCCACTAAGTTTCCTCTGTGTTTGCTATTATAATGGCTTAGTAAAAATGAATTGAGGGTGCAATGTAGAGGTGCTGGAAATAGCTTGACACCAGTGGGACACTAATGAAGTCCAACAGCCACTTTTTGGATGCCACTAAGTTTCCTCTGTGTTTGCTATTATAACGGCTTAGTAAAAATGAGTTTTTTGGGTGCAATGCAGAGGTGCTGGTAATAGCTTGGCACCAGTGGGACACTAATGAAGTCCAACAGCCACTTTTAGGATGCCACTAAGTTTCCTCAGTGTTTGCTATTTTAATGGCTTAGTAAAAATGAGTTTGAGGGTGCAATGCAGAGGTGCTGGAAATAGCTTGGCACCAGTGGGACACTAATGAAGTCCAACAGCCACTTTTAGGATGCCACTAAGTTTCCTCTGTGTTTGCTATTATAATGGCTTAGTAAAAATGAATTGAGGGTGCAATGTAGAGGTGCTGGAAATAGCTTGGCACCAGTGGGACACTAATGAAGTCCAACAGCCACTTTTTGGATGCCACTAAGTTTCCTCAGTGTTTGCTATTATAATGGCTTAGTAAAAATGAGTTTGAGGGTGCAATGCAGAGGTGCTGGTAATAGCTTGGCACCAGTGGGACACTAATGAAGTCTAACAGCCACTTTTAGGATGCCACTAAGTTTCCTCAGTGTTTGCTATTATAATGGCTTAGTAAAAATGAATTGAGGGTGCAATACAGAGGTGCTGGAAATAGCTTGGCACCAGTGGGACACTAATGAAGTCCAACAGCCACTTTTTGGATGCCACTAGGTTTCCTCAGTGTTTGCTATTATAATGTCTTAGTAAAAATGAGTTTGAGGGTGCAATGCAGAGGTGCTGTAAATAGCTTGGCACCAGTGGGACACTAATAAAGTCCAACAGCCACTTTTAGGATGCCACTAAGTTTCCTCAGTGTTTGCTATTATAATGGCTTAGTAAAAATTAGTTTGAGGGTGCAATGCAGAGGTGCTGGAAATAGCTTGGCACCAGTGGGACACTAATGAAGTCCAAGAGCCACTTTTTGGATGCCACTAAGTTTCCTCTGTGTTTGCTATTATAATGGCTTAGTAAAAATGAGTTTGAGGGTGCAATGCAGAGGTGCTGGAAATAGCTTGGCACCAGTGGGACACTAATGAAGTCCAACAGCCACTTTTTGGATGCCACTAAGTTTCCTCAGTGTTTGCTATTATAATGGCTTAGTAAAAATGAGTTTGAGGGTGCAATGCAGAGGTGCTGGTAATAGCTTGGCACCAGTGGGACACTAATGAAGTCCAACAGCCACTTTTTGGATGCCACTAATTTCCTCAGTGTTGGCTATTATAATGGCTTAGTAAAAATGAGTTTGAGGGTGCAATGCAGAGGTGCTGGAAATAGCTTGGCACCAGTGGGACACTAATGAAGTCCAACAGACACTTTTTGGATGCCACTAAGTTTCCTCAGTGTTTGCTATTATAATGGCTTAGTAAAAATGAGTTTGTGGGTGCAACGCAGAGGTGCTGGAAATAGCTTGGCACCAGTGGGACACTAATGAAGTCCAACAGACACTTTTTGGATGCACTAAGTTTCCTCAGTGTTTGCTATTATAATGGCTTAGTAAAAATGAGTTTGAGGGTGCAATGCAGAGGTGTTGGAAATAGCTTGGCACCAGTGGGACACTAATGAAGTCCAACAGCCACTTTTAGGATGCAACTAAGTTTCCTCAGTGTTTGCTATTATAATGGCTTAGTAAAAATGAATTGAGGGTGCAATGTAGAGGTGCTGGAAATAGCTTGGCACCACTGGGACACTAATGAAGTCCAACAGCCGTTTTTTGGATGCCACTAAGTTTCCTCAGTGTTTGCTATTATAATGGCTTAGTAAAAATGAGTTTGAGGGTGCAATGCAGAGGTGCTGGTAATAGCTTGGCACCAGTGGGACACTAACGAAGTCCAACAGACACTTTTTGGATGCCACTAAGTTTCCTCTGTGTTTGCTATTATAATGGCTTAGTAAAAATGAATTGAGGGTGCAATGTAGAGGTGCTGGAAATAGCTTGGCACCAGTGGGACACTAATGAAGTCCAACAGCCACTTTTTGGATGCCACTAAGTTTCCTCAGTGTTTGCTATTATAATGGCTTAGTAAAAATGAGTTTGAGGGTGAAATGCAGAGGTGCTGGTAATAGCTTGGCACCAGTGGGACACTAATGAAGTCCAACAGCCACTTTTAGGATGCCACTAAGTTTCATCAGTGTTTGCTATTATAATCGCTTAGTAAAAATGAATTGAGGGTGCAATACAGAGGTGCTGGAAATAGCTTGGCACCAGTGGGACACTCATGAAGTCCAACAGCCACTTTTTGGATGCCACTAAGTTTCCTCAGTGTTTGCTATTATAATGGCTTAGTAAAAATGAGTTTGAGGGTGCAATGCAGAGGTGCTGGAAATAGCTTGGCACCAGTGGGACACTAATGAAGTCCAAGAGCCACTTTTTGGATGCCACTAAGTTTCCTCTGTGTTTACTATTATAATGGCTTAGTAAAAATGAGTTTGAGGGTGCAATGCAGAGGTGCTGGAAATAGCTTGGCACCAGTGGGACACTAATGAAGTCCAACAGCCACTTTTTGGATGCCACTAAGTTTCCTCAGTGTTTGCTATTTTAATGGCTTAGTAAAAATGAGTTTGAGGGTGCAATGCAGAGGTGCTGGAAATAGCTTGGCACCAGTGGGACACTAATGAAGCCCAACAGCCACTTTTAGAATGCCACTAAGTTTCCTCTGTGTTTGCTATTATAATGGCTTAGTAAAAATTGAATTGAGGGTGCAATGTAGAGGTGCTGGAAATAGCTTGGCACCAGTGGGACACTAATGAAGTCCAACAGCCACTTTTTGGATGCCACTAAGTTTCCTCAGTGTTTGCTATTATAATGGCTTAGTAAAAATGAGTTTGAGGGTGCAATGCAGAGGTGCTGGTAATAGCTTGGCACCAGTGGGACACTAATGAAGTCCAACAGCCACTTTTAGGATGCCACTAAGTTTCATCAGTGTTTGCTATTATAATGGCTTAGTAAAAATGAATTGAGGGTGCAATACAGAGGTGCTGGAAATAGCTTGGCATCAGTGGGACACTAATGAAGTCCAACAGCCACTTTTTGGATGCCACTAAGTTTCCTCAGTGTTTGCTATTATAATGGCTTAGTAAAAATGAGTTTGAGGGTGCAATGCAGAGGTGCTGGAAATAGCTTGGCACCAGTGGGACACTAATAAAGTCCAACAGCCACTTTTAGGATGCCACTAAGTTTCCTCAGTGTTTGCTATTATAATGGTCTAGTAAAAATTAGTTTGAGGGTGCAATGCAGAGGTGCTGGAAATAGCTTGGCACCAGTGGGACACTAATGAAGTCCAACAGCCACTTTTTGGATGCCACTAAGTTTCCTCTGTGTTTGCTATTATAATGGCTTAGTAAAAATGAGTTTGAGGGTGCAATGCAGAGGTGCTGGAAATAGCTTGGCACCAGTGGGACACTAATGAAGTCCAACAGCCACTTTTAGGATGCCACTAAGTTTCCTCAGTGTTTGCTATTATAATGGTCTAGTAAAAATTAGTTTGAGGGTGCAATGCAGAGGTGCTGGAAATAGCTTGGCACCAGTGGGACACTAATGAAGTCCAACAGCCACTTTTTGGATGCCACTAAGTTTCCTCTGTGTTTGCTATTATAATGGCTTAGTAAAAATGAGTTTGAGGGTGCAATGCAGAGGTGCTGGAAATAGCTTGGCACCAGTGGGACACTAATGAAGTCCAACAGCCACTTTTATAATAATAATAATAATAATCTTTATTTCTATAGCGCCAACATATTCCGTAGCGCTTTACAATTCAGGAGGATCATATACAAACAAGTAACAGTTATAGAAATACAATATTTAGAGGGGAAAAAAATACAACCCTGCTCGTGAGAGCTTACAATCTACAATGAGATGGGGGGAGAGGCAAGGTTCAAGTGCTTATTTACAATGACAATTGTAACACTAATGAAGTCCAACAGCCACTTTTTGGATGCCACTAAGTTTCCTCAGTGTTTGGTATTATAATGGCCTAGTAAAAATGAGTTTGAGGGTGCAATGCAGAGGTGCTGGAAATAGCTTGGCACCAGTGGGACACTAATGAAGTCCAAGAGCCACTTTTTGGATGCCACTAAGTTTCCTCTGTGTTTGCTATTATAATGGCTTAGTAAAAATGAGTTTGAGGGTGCAATGCAGAGGTGCTGGAAATAGCTTGGCACAAGTGGGACACTAATAAAGTCCAACAGCCACTTTTAGGACGCCACTAAGTTTCCTCAATGTTTGCTATTTTAATGGCTTAGTAAAAATGAGTTTGAGGGTGCAATGCAGAGGTGCTGGAAATAGCTTGGCACCAGTGGGACACTAATGAAGTCCAACAGCCACTTTTAGGATGCCACTAAGTTTCCTCTGTGTTTGCTATTATAATGGCTTAGTAAAAATGAATTGAGGGTGCAATGTAGAGGTGCTGGAAATAGCTTGGCACCAGTGGGACACTAATGAAGTCCAACAGCCACTTTTTGGATGCCACTACGTTTGTTTCCTCAGTGTTTGCTATTATAATAGCTTAGTAAAAATGAGTTTGAGGGTGCAATGCAGAGGTGCTGGTAATAGCTTGGCACCAGTGGGACACTAATGAAGTCCAACAGCCACTTTTAGGATGCCACTAAGTTTCATCAGTGTTTGCTATTATAATGGCTTAGTAAAAATGAATTGAGGGTGCAATACAGAGGTGCTGGAAATAGCTTGGCACCAGTGGGACACTAATGAAGTCCAACAGCCACTTTTTGGATGCCACTAAGTTTCCTCAGTGTTTGGTATTATAATGGCCTAGTAAAAATGAGTTTGAGGGTGCAATGCAGAGGTGCTGGAAATAGCTTGGCACCAGTGGGACACTAATGAAGTCCAAGAGCCACTTTTTGGATGCCACTAAGTTTCCTCTGTGTTTGCTATTATAATGGCTTAGTAAAAATGAGTTTGAGGGTGCAATGCAGAGGTGCTGGAAATAGCTTGGCACCAGTGGGACACTAATAAAGTCCAACAGCCACTTTTAGGATGCCACTAAGTTTCCTCAATGTTTGCTTTTTTAATGGCTTAGTAAAAATGAGTTTGAGGGTGCAATGCAGAGGTGCTAGAAATAGCTTGGCACCAGTGGGACACTAATGAAGTCCAACAGCCACTTTTGAGATGCCACTAAGTTTCCTCTGTGTTTGCTATTATAATGGCTTAGTAAAAATGAATTGAGGGTGCAATGTAGAGGTGCTGGAAATAGCTTGGCACCAGTGGGACACTAATGAAGT
The DNA here is from genome assembly GCF_048569485.1 of Anomaloglossus baeobatrachus. Lineage (NCBI taxonomy): Eukaryota > Metazoa > Chordata > Amphibia > Anura > Aromobatidae > Anomaloglossus > Anomaloglossus baeobatrachus. The sequence goes on from NC_134360.1 coordinate 132,065,587, forward strand.
CCAACAGCCACTTTTAGGATGCCACTAAGTTTCATCAGTGTTTGCTATTATAATGGCTTAGTAAAAATGAATTGAGGGTGCAATACAGAGGTGCTGGAAATAGCTTGGCACCAGTGGGACACTAATGAAGTCCAACAGCCACTTTTTGGATGCCACTAAGTTTCCTCAGTGTTTGCTATTATAATGGCTTAGTAAAAATGAGTTTGAGGGTGCAATGCAGAGGTGCTGGAAATAGCTTGGCACAAGTGGGACACTAATAAAGTCCAACAGCCACTTTTAGGATGCCACTAAGTTTCCTCAGTGTTTGCTATTATAATGGCTTAGTAAAAATTAGTTTGAGGGTGCAATGCAGAGGTGCTGGAAATAGCTTGGCACTAGTGGGACACTAATGAAGTCCAAGAGCCACTTTTTGGATGCCACTAAGTTTCCTCTGTGTTTGCTATTATAATGGCTTAGTAAAAAATGAGTTTGAGGGTGCAATGCAGAGGTGCTGGAAATAGCTTGGCACCAGTGGGACACTAATGAAGTCCAACAGCCACTTTTAGGATGCCACTAAGTTTCCTCAGTGTTTACTATTTTAATGGCTTAGTAAAAATGAGTTTGAGGGTGCAATGCAGAGGTGCTGGAAATAGCTTGGCACCAGTGGGACACTAATGAAGTCCAACAGCCACTTTTTGGATGCCACTAAGTTTCCTCAGTGTTTGCTATTATAATGGCTTAGTAAAAATGAGTTTGAGGGTGCAATGCAGAGGTGCTGGTAATAGTTTTGCACCAGTGGGACACTAATAAAGTCCAACAGCCACTTTTTGGATGCCACTAAGTTTCCTCAGTGTTTGCTATTATAATGGCTTAGTAAAAATGAGTTTGAGGGTGCAATGCAGAGGTGCTGGAAATAGCTTGGCACCAGTGGGACACTAATGAAGTCCAACAGACAATTTTTGGATGCCACTAAGTTTCCTCTGTGTTTGCTATTATAATGGCTCAGTAAAAATGAGTTTGAGGGTGCAATGCAGAGGTGCTGGAAATAGCTTGGCACCAGTGGGACACTAATAAAGTCCAACAGACATTTTTTGGATGCCACTAAGTTTCCTCAGTGTTTGCTATTATAATGGCTTAGTAAAAATGAGTTTGAGGGTGCAATGCAGAGGTGCTGGAAATAGCTTGGCACCAGTGGGACACTAATGAAGTCCAACAGACACTTTTTGGATGCACTAAGTTTCCTCAGTGTTTGCTATTATAATGGCTTAGTAAAAATGAGTTTGAGGGTGCAATGCAGAGGTGCTGGTAATAGCTTGGCACCAGTGGGACACTAATGAAGTCCAACAGCCACTTTTAGGATGCCACTAATTTTCATCAGTGTTTGCTATTATAATGACTTAGTAAAAATGAATTGAGGGTGCAATACAGAGGTGCTGGAAATAGCTTGGCACCAGTGGGACACTAATGAAGTCCAACAGCCACTTTTTGGATGCCACTACGTTTCCTCAGTGTTTGCTATTATAATGGCTTAGTAAAAATGAGTTTGAGGGTGCAATGCAGAGGTGCTGGAAATAGCTTGGCACCAGTGGGACACTAATAAAGTCCAACAGCCACTTTTAGGATGCCACTAAGTTTCCTCAATGTTTGCTATTTTAATGGCTTAGTAAAAATGAGTTTGAGGGTGCAATGCAGAGGTGCAGGAAATAGCTTGGCACCAGTGGGACACTAATGAAGTCCAACAGCCACTTTTAGGATGCCACTAAGTTTCCTCTGTGTTTGCTATTATAATGGCTTAGTAAAAATGAATTGAGGGTGCAATGTAGAGGTGCTGGAAATAGCTTGGCACCAGTGGGACACTAATGAAGTCCAACAGCCACTTTTTGGATGCCACTACGTTTCCTCAGTGTTTGCTATTATAATAGCTTAGTAAAAATGAGTTTGAGGGTGCAATGCAGAGGTGCTGGTAATAGCTTGGCACCAGTGGGACACTAATGAAGACCAACAGCCACTTTTAGGATGCCACTAAGTTTCATCAGTGTTTGCTATTATAATGGCTTAGTAAAAATGAATTGAGGGTGCAATACAGAGGTGCTGGAAATAGCTTGGCACCAGTGGGACACTAATGAAGTCCAACAGCCACTTTTTGGATGCCACTAAGTTTCCTCAGTGTTTGCTATTATAATGGCTTAGTAAAAATGAGTTTGAGGGTGCAATGCAGAGGTGCTGGAAATAGCTTGGCACAAGTGGGACACTAATAAAGTCCAACAGCCACTTTTAGGATGCCACTAAGTTTCCTCAGTGTTTGCTATTATAATGGCTTAGTAAAAATTAGTTTGAGGGTGCAATGCAGAGGTGCTGGAAATAGCTTGGCACTAGTGGGACACTAATGAAGTCCAAGAGCCACTTTTTGGATGCCACTAAGTTTCCTCTGTGTTTGCTATTATAATGGCTTAGTAAAAATGAGTTTGAGGGTGCAATGCAGAGGTGCTGGAAATAGCTTGGCACCAGTGGGACACTAATGAAGTCCAACAGCCACTTTTAGGATGCCACTAAGTTTCCTCAGTGTTTACTATTTTAATGGCTTAGTAAAAATGAGTTTGAGGGTGCAATGCAGAGGTGCTGGAAATAGCTTGGCACCAGTGGGACACTAATGAATTCCAACAGCCACTTTTAGGATGCCACTAAGTTTCCTCTGTGTTTACTATTATAATGGCTTAGTAAAAATGAATTGAGGGTGCAATGTAGAGGTGCTGGACATAGCTTGGCACCAGTGGGACACTAATGAATTCCAACAGCCACTTTTTGGATGCCACTAAGTTTCCTCAGTGTTTGCTATTATAATGGCTTAGTAAAAATGAGTTTCAGGGTGCAATGCAGAGGTGCTGGAAATAGCTTGGCACCAGTGGGACACTAATGAAGTCCAACAGACAATTTTTGGATGCCACTAAGTTTCCTCTGTGTTTGCTATTATAATGGCTTAGTAAAAATGAGTTTGAGGGTGCAATGCAGAGGTGCTGGAAATAGCTTGGCACCAGTGGGACACTAATGAAGTCCAACAGACATATTTTGGATGCCACTAAGTTTCCTCTGTGTTTGCTATTATAATGGCTCAGTAAAAATGAGTTTGAGGGTGCAATGCAGAGGTGCTGGAAATAGCTTGGCACCAGTGGGACACTAATAAAGTCCAACAGACATTTTTTGGATGCCACTAAGTTTCCTCAGTGTTTGCTATTATAATGGCTTAGTAAAAATGAGTTTGAGGGTGCAATGCAGAGGTGCTGGAAATAGCTTGGCACCAGTGGGACACTAATGAAGTCCAACAGACACTTTTTGGATGCACTAAGTTTCCTCAGTGTTTGCTATTATAATGGCTTAGTAAAAATGAGTTTGAGGGTGCAATGCAGAGGTGCTGGAAATAGCTTGGCACCAGTGGGACACTAATGAAGTCCAAGAGCCACTTTTTGGATGCCACTAAGTTTCCTCTGTGTTTACTATTAAAATGGCTTAGTAAAAATGAGTTTGAGGAAGCAATGCAGAGGTGCTGGAAATAGCTTGGCACCAGTGGGACACTAATGAAGTCCAAGAGCCACTTTTTGGATGCCACTAAGTTTCCTCTGTGTTTACTATTATAATGGCTTAGTAAAAATGAGTTTGAGGGTGCAATGCAGAGGTGCTGGAAATAGCTTGGCACCAGTGGGACACTAATGAAGTCCAACAGCTACTTTTAGGATGCCACTAAGTTTCCTCAGTGTTTGCTATTTTAATGGCTTAGTAAAAATGAGTTTGAGGGTGCAATGCAGAGGTGCTGGAAATAGCTTGGCACCAGTGGGACACTAATGAAGCCCAACAGCCACTTTTAGGATGCCACTAAGTTTCCTCTGTGTTTGCTATTATAATGGCTTAGTAAAAAATGAATTGAGGGTGCAATGTAGAGGTGCTGGAAATAGCTTGGCACCAGTGGGACACTAATGAAGTCCAACAGCCACTTTTTGGATGCCACTAAGTTTCCTCAGTGTTTGCTATTATAATGGCTTAGTAAAAATGAGTTTGAGGGTGCAATACAGAGGTGCTGGTAATAGCTTGGCACCAGTGGGACACTAATGAAGTTCAACAGCCACTTTTAGGATGCCACTAAGTTTCATCAGTGTTTGCTATTATAATGGCTTAGTAAAAATGAATTGAGGGTGCAATACAGAGGTGCTGGAAATAGCTTGGCACCAGTGGGACACTAATGAAGTCCAACAGCCACTTTTTGAATGCCACTAAGTTTCCTCAGTGTTTGCTATTATAATGGCTTAGTAAAAATGAGTTTGAGGGTGCAATGCAGAGGTGCTGGAAATAGCTTGGCACCAGTGGGACACTAATAAAGTCCAACAGCCACTTTTAGGATGCCACTAAGTTTCCTCAGTGTTTGCTATTATAATGGTCTAGTAAAAATGAGTTTGAGGGTGCAATGCAGAGGTGCTGGAAATAGCTTGGCACCAGTGGGACACTAATGAAGTCCAACAGCCACTTTTTAGATGCCACTAAGTTTCCTCTGTGTTTGCTATTTTAATGGCTTAGTAAAAATGAGTTTGAGGGTGCAATGCAGAGGTGCTGGAAATAGCTTGGCACCAGTGGGACACTAATGAAGCCCAACAGCCACTTTTAGGATGCCACTAAGTTTCCTCTGTGTTTGCTATTATAATGGCTTAGTAAAAAATGAATTGAGGGTGCAATGTAGAGGTGCTGGAAATAGCTTGGCACCAGTGGGACACTAATGATGTCCAACAGCCACTTTTTGGTTGCCACTAAGTTTCCTCAGTGTTTTCTATTATAATGGCTTAGTAAAAATCAGTTTGAGGGTGCAATGCAGAGGTGCTGGTAATAGCTTGGCACCAGTGGGACACTAATGAAGTCCAACAGCCACTTTTAGGATGCCACTAAGTTTCATCAGTGTTTGCTATTATAATGGCTTAGTAAAAATGAATTGAGGGTGCAATGTAGAGGTGCTGGAAATAGCTTGGCACCAGTGGGACACTAATGAAGTCCAACAGCCATTTTTTGGATGCCACTAAGTTTCCTCAGTGTTTGCTATTATAATGGCTTAGTAAAAATGAGTTTGAGGGTGCAATGCAGAGGTGCTGGAAATAGCTTGGCACCAGTGGGACACTAATGAAGTCCAACAGACATATTTTGGATGCCACTAAGTTTCCTCTGTGTTTGCTATTATAATGGCTCAGTAAAAATGAGTTTGAGGGTGCAATGCAGAGGTGCTGGAAATAGCTTGGCACCAGTGGGACACTAATAGAGTCCAACAGACATTTTTTGGATGCCACTAAGTTTCCTCAGTGTTTGCTATTATAATGGCTTAGTAAAAATGAGTTTGAGGGTGCAATGCAGAGGTGCTGGAAATAGCTTGGCACCAGTGGGACACTAATGAAGTCCAACAGACACTTTTTGGATGCACTAAGTTTCCTCAGTGTTTGCTATTATAATGGCTTAGTAAAAATGAGTTTGAGGGTGCAATGCAGAGGTGCTGGAAATAGCTTGGTACCAGTGGGACACTAATGAAGTCCAAGAGCCACTTTTTGGATGCCACTAAGTTTCCTCTGTGTTTACTATTATAATGGCTTAGTAAAAATGAGTTTGAGGGTGCAATGCAGAGGTGCTGGAAATAGCTTGGCACCAGTGGGACACTAATGAAGTCCAACAGCTACTTTTAGGATGCCACTAAGTTTCCTCAGTGTTTGCTATTTTAATGGCTTAGTAAAAATGAGTTTGAGGGTGCAATGCAGAGGTGCTGGAAATAGCTTGGCACCAGTGGGACACTAATGAAGCCCAACAGCCACTTTTAGGATGCCACTAAGTTTCCTCTGTGTTTGCTATTATAATGGCTTAGTAAAAAATGAATTGAGGGTGCAATGTAGAGGTGCTGGAAATAGCTTGGCACCAGTGGGACACTAATGAAGTCCAACAGCCACTTTTTGGATGCCACTAAGTTTCCTCAGTGTTTGCTATTATAATGGCTTAGTAAAAATGAGTTTGAGGGTGCAATACAGAGGTGCTGGTAATAGCTTGGCACCAGTGGGACACTAATGAAGTTCAACAGCCACTTTTAGGATGCCACTAAGTTTCATCAGTGTTTGCTATTATAATGGCTTAGTAAAAATGAATTGAGGGTGCAATACAGAGGTGCTGGAAATAGCTTGGCACCAGTGGGACACTAATGAAGTCCAACAGCCACTTTTTGAATGCCACTAAGTTTCCTCAGTGTTTGCTATTATAATGGCTTAGTAAAAATGAGTTTGAGGGTGCAATGCAGAGGTGCTGGAAATAGCTTGGCACCAGTGGGACACTAATAAAGTCCAACAGCCACTTTTAGGATGCCACTAAGTTTCCTCAGTGTTTGCTATTATAATGGTCTAGTAAAAATGAGTTTGAGGGTGCAATGCAGAGGTGCTGGAAATAGCTTGGCACCAGTGGGACACTAATGAAGTCCAACAGCCACTTTTTAGATGCCACTAAGTTTCCTCTGTGTTTGCTATTTTAATGGCTTAGTAAAAATGAGTTTGAGGGTGCAATGCAGAGGTGCTGGAAATAGCTTGGCACCAGTGGGACACTAATGAAGCCCAACAGCCACTTTTAGGATGCCACTAAGTTTCCTCTGTGTTTGCTATTATAATGGCTTAGTAAAAAATGAATTGAGGGTGCAATGTAGAGGTGCTGGAAATAGCTTGGCACCAGTGGGACACTAATGATGTCCAACAGCCACTTTTTGGTTGCCACTAAGTTTCCTCAGTGTTTTCTATTATAATGGCTTAGTAAAAATCAGTTTGAGGGTGCAATGCAGAGGTGCTGGTAATAGCTTGGCACCAGTGGGACACTAATGAAGTCCAACAGCCACTTTTAGGATGCCACTAAGTTTTATCAGTGTTTGCTATTATAATGGCTTAGTAAAAATGAATTGAGGGTGCATTGTAGAGGTGCTGGAAATAGCTTGGCACCAGTGGGACACTAATGAAGTCCAACAGCCATTTTTTGGATGCCACTAAGTTTCCTCAGTGTTTGCTATTATAATGGCTTAGTAAAAATGAGTTTGAGGGTGCAATGCAGAGGTGCTGGAAATAGCTTGGCACCAGTGGGACACAAATGAAGTCCAACAGACACTTTTTGGATGCACTAAGTTTCCTCAGTGATTGCTATTATAATGGCTTAGTAAAAATGAGTTTGAGGGTGCAATGCAGAGGTGCTGGAAATAGCTTGGCACCAGTGCGACACTAATGAAGGCCAACAGCCACCTTTAGGATGCCACTAAGTTTCCTCAGTGTTTGCTATTATAATGGCTTAGTAAAAATGAGTTTGAGGGTGCAATGCAGAGGTGCTGGAAATAGCTTGGTACCAGTGGGACACTAATGAAGTCCAACAGCCACTTTTTGGATGCCACTAACTGGCAGCACTCTTTTCATTTAAAATGGCTTTGCAAAAATGTGCAGGAGGGGAGAATGCATAGGTGGTGGGACTTGCTTGGCACAAGTGCCACAATAATGGAGGACAGCAGCCACTCTTTGGATGGCACTAACTGGCAGCACTCTGCAATTAAAATGGCTTTGCTAAAAAGGGCAGGAGGGTACAGTGGCCGGGTTGTGGGTCAGTGAAGAGGAAAGGAAGCCTCACTTTCTATCCCTCCTAATGGTGAAATGTAGCAAGGAAGTCCATGAGCTTATCTACACAGATGCTCTTATCTGTAGCTGTTAAAAACTGTTTCCACGGACCTGACTGTCACCCATGGCTCTGAGCCTGCTGTAATTAGCCCTTAAAAGGGCTGAAAGAAACTTCTATCCCTATTCTGTATAGCGCTGTGTGTAGAGCGTACACAGCAGGATCGGCGACAGGCGCTGCGGCTGCGGTGACTGTCACCCAGAAGCAGAAGGCAGATAATGGCGTCCTGACGGGCAGATGTCCGTATTTATAATGCAGGGAAATGTGACATGGACATCCTATGACACATGCCCTTGCTTGTCTGGCAAAAAGTCCACTTAGCTGTGTGTGTGTCTGGGATTGGCTGACATGCTGGCCCGCCCCACTACACGCGCGCTTAGGGAAGGAAGAAAAAAAAAAATGGCGATCGCCATTATCCCAGCAGCAGTGATCTGTACGCGCAGTCCCCGCACACTATACGCTGAAATTTCATAATAGTGTGAATCACAGAGTGACTTACACTATTACAGCGAAAAGCCAGCTAGTAATTAGCTTGGCTTTTTGCTGATAGAACCGTTCTCAAACATAACTCGAGCTAACGAACTTTTAGCAAAAAGCTCGAGTTCTAGTTCGATCTAGAACACCCCCCAAAATCACTCGAACTGCGAACTGGAGAACCACAAACCACGAACCGCGCTCAACTCTACTCTTTACCTCTCTCACCAAGGCTCTTCTCTCACGATTGCTCAGTTTGGCTGGATGGCTAGGTCTAGGACGAGTTCTGGTGTTCCCAAATTTCTTCCATTTAAGGATTATAGAGCATACTGTGCTCTTAGGAACCTTGAGTACTGCAGAAATTCTTTTGTAACCTTGGCCAGATCTGTGCTTTGCCACAATTCTGTCTCTGGGCTCCTTGGGCAGTTCCTTTGACCTCATGATTCTCATTTGGTCTGACATGCACTGTGAGCTGTGAAGTCTTATATAGACAGGTGTGTGCCTTTCCAAATCAAGTCCTATCAGTTTAACCCCTTAACGACCGTGGGCCGTAAAATTACGCCCTTGCGGTCATAATGTTACTGCCCGTGGTCTGCCGGCAGCATCATGCTGCGTTTGGCACACATCTCAGCTGATTTTCACAGCTGAGATGTGTGCCTGCTAGGCACGAGCAGAATCGTTATCTGCTCGTGCCGTTTAACCCCTTATATGGCGCTGTCAATATGTGACAGCGCCATTATAAGCGCGATTGCGTTAAACATTTACTTACCGCCCGATACCAGAAGTCACGTGACGCGATTACGTGACTTCCGATAGTTGTCATGGTAGCACAGGGTCATGTGATGACTCCTGTACTACACCTGACTTGCTTTAACTTTTGCTGTGCCAGCGGCACAGCAAAAGAGAAAGAGAGCGTATCTGCTGTTTACAGCCTTGTAGCTGTGATCAGCAGATACTGCAGAGCGATCGGAATGCTGATCGCAATAGCCCCCTAGGGGGACTAGTAAAATAAAAAAAAAAAAAGTTAAAAAAAAAGTTTTAAAAAATTAAAAAAAAAAAAAAAAAACCTAAACGTTCAAATCACCCCTCATTCGCCCCATTGAAAATTAAAGGGTTAAAAAAATAAAAAAATATACACACATTTGGTATCGCCGCGTTCAGAAACGCCCGATCTATCAAAATATAAAATCAATTAATCTGATCAGTATATGGCGTAGCGGCAAAAAAATTCCAAACGCCAAAACGATGTTTTTTTGTCGCCACAACTTTTGCGCAAAATGCAGTAAGAGGCGATCAAAACGTAGCATCTGCGCAAAAATGGTACCGTTAAAAACGTCAGCTCGAGACGCAAAAAATAAGCCATCATTGAGCCATAGATCCCGAAAAATGAGAACGCTACGGGTCACGGAATATGGCGTAAAATGTGCGCCACTTTTTTCGGACAAATTTCCGATTTTTTTTTAACCCCTTATATAGAAGTAAACCTATACATGTTTGGTATCTACGAACTCGCACTGACCTGAGGCATCACACCCACACATCAGTTTTACCATATAGTGAACACAGTGAATAAAATATCTCAAAAACCATAGTGCTATCGCACTTTTTTTGCAATTTTTCTGCATTTGGAATTTTTTTGCCGTTTTCTAGTACACTATATGGTAAAACTGATGGTTTCTTTTAAAAGTACAGCTCGTTCCGCAAAAATGAGCCTTCATATGACCATATTGACTGAAAAATAAAAAAGTTACGTCTCTCAGAAAAAGAATGGCGAAAAAAAAAACGGAAAGCGAAAAATCGGCCGGTCGTGAAGGGGTTAATTAAACACAGCTGGACTCCAATGAAGGAGTAAAACCATCTCAAGAAGAATCACAAGGAAAGGTACAGCATGTGACTTAAATATGAGTGTCTGAGCAAAGGGTATGAATACTTATGACCATGTGATATTTCAATTTTTCTTGTTTAATAAATTTGCAAAAATTTATACATTTCTGTTTTGGTTTTTTTATTACATTAATGAGAAAAAATTAACTTTCTTGAAATTACCAAATGGCTGCAATGAAACAAAGAATGAAACATTTAAAGGGGTCTGAATACTTTCTGTATTCACTGTAAATAAACTGCATAGGGGAGGAAATTGGAGTAAGGTTCTTTATGGATTATGCGACTAAACACAAGATCTCCCCATGGTCTGAATTATCACAGCGATTTAAATTATATATATTGATGTAATTTTGCTGTTTTTTGTTAAATAAACCACATAAGGGAATGAATTGTAGAAAGTTTCTTTTCAAAATGATGTTTTATAGATCATGTGACCAAACATTAGATCCCCCATGGTTTAAATCATCACAGCATAAAGTTTTTGTCTTGTTTGGTTTTTTTTTCAATTAAAATAAATAAACTGGATAGGGGAGCAAATTGGAGAAAGGTCCTTTTCAAAAATGATGTTTTATAGATCATGTGAGCAAATATTAGATCCCCATGGTTCAAATCATTGCAGCAAAAAGTTTGGTTTTTTTTACAATTAAAATAAGTATACTACATAGGGGAGGGAGTTGGAGGAAGGTCCTTTTCAAAAATTATGTTTTACAGATCTGGTGACCAAACATTAGCTCTCCCCATGATTTAAATCATTGCAGCAAGCAATTTTTTTTCTTGTTTTGTTTTTTGCTTTTGCAATTAAAATAAATAAACCGCATAGGGGAGGAAATTAGTGGAAGGTCCTTTTAAAAAAATTGATGTTTTATAGATCATGTAACCAAACATTAGATCCTGCCGATGGTTTAAATCATCAATGCAAAAAGGGTTTTTTTTGTTTATCAATATGAAGTTTGTATGAATTTGTTATATAGGCAGAATTATATAAATCTTGACTTCAATTGTAGATTTATAATTTGTTTATGGAAACCGTTGTACATGTGTATATATAGTGAGTTACGAAAGTATTCGGCTCCCTTGACTTTTTCAACCTTTTCCCACATTTCAGGCTTCAAACATAAAGACAAAAAATTTAAATTTATGGTGAAGAATCAACAACAAGTGGGACACAATTGTGAAGTTGAACGATATTTATTGCTTATTTTAAATTTTTGTAAAAAATAAAAACTGAAAATTGGGGCATGCAGTATTATTCAGCCCCTTTAAGTTAATACTTTGTAGCGCCACCTTTTGCTGCGACTACAGCTGCAAGTCGCTTGGGGTATGTGTCTGTCAGTTTTGTACATCGAGAGACTTAAATTCTTGCCCATTCTTCCTTTGCAAATAGCTCGAGCTGAGTGAGGTTGGATGGAGAGCGTTTGTGAACAGCAGTTTTCAGCTCTTTCCACAGATTCTCGATTGGATTCAGGTCTGGACTTTGAATTGGCCATTGTAACACCTGGAAATGTTTATTTGTAAACCATTTCATTGTAGATTTTGCTTTACGTTTTGGATCATTGTCTTGTTGAAAGACAAATCTCCATCCAAGTCTTAGGTCTTTTGCAGACTCCAACAGGTTTTCTTCAAAAATAGTCCTGTATTTGGCTCCATCCATTTTCCCATCAATTTTAACCATCTTCTCTGTTCCTGCTGAAGCAAAGCAGGCCGAAACCATGATGCTGCCACCACCATGTTTGACAGTGGGGATGGTTTGTCCAGGGTGATGAGCTGTGTTGCTTTTACGCCAAACATATCGTTTGGCATTGTGCCCAAAAAGTTTGATTTTGGTTTCATCTGACCAGAGCACCTTCTTGTACATGTTGGATGTGTCTCCCAGGTAGCTTGCCGCAAACTTTAAACAACACTTTTTATAGATATCTTTGAGAAATGGCTTTCTTCTTGACACTCTTCCATAAAGGCCAGATTTGTGCAGTGTACGACTGATTGTTGTCCGATGGACAGACTCTCCCACCTCAGTTGTAGATCTCTGCAGTTTATCCAGAGTGATTATGGGCCTCTTGGCTGCATCTCTGACCAGTCTTCTCCTTGTTTGACATGACAATTTTGAGGGACAGCCGGGTCTTGGTAGATTTGCAGTGGTATGATACTCTTTCCATTTCAATATGATCGCTTGCACAGTGCTTCTTGGGATGTTTAAAGTTTTGGAAATCTTTTTGCAACCAAATCTGGCTTTAAACGTCTCCACAACAGTATCACGGACCTGCCTGTTGTGTTCCTTGGTCATCATGATGCCTTCTGCGCTTTAAACAGAACACTGAGACTATCATAGAGCAGGTGCATTTATACAGAGACTTGATTACCCAATGGTGGCTTATATTTACAATGGTGGCTTATATTTATCATCATCAGTCATTTAGGACAACATTGGATCATTCAGAGATCCTCAATGAACTTCTGGAGTTAGTTTGCTGCACTGAAAGTAAAGGGGATGAATAATATTGCACGCCCCAATTTTCAGTTTTTTTATAAAAATTTAACATAGCCAATACATTTCGTTCAACTTTAGAATTGTGTCCCACTTGTTGTTGATTCTTCACCATAAAATGTAATTTTTTTATCTTTATGTTTGAAGCCTGAAATGTGGGAAAAGTTTGAAAAATTCAAGGGGAGCCGAATACTTTCGCAAGGCACTGTATTAGTTCTGCTATACTTGTTGTTCAGCTTGTGTTCTATTTCACGTGTTCGTTATTGTGGGATATGAGATCATTGAGGGGAGTGGTAAATATTTTTAAGTGTTTTTGCAGTAGAGTTTGGATATGTTACGATTAAGGCTTTATGCCGAAACGCGTCAACGTGCTAGTCTGCTACCTGATGTCATATTAAAATGGATAAATAAAGAAGAAAGGAATTTTTATCAGATAGGATTTCAGCCGTAAAGTTTTATTTTTCCTTGGAGTTCCATGTTACCCAACCAATGGGTGGCTGCATCAGAACTGATTAGTGGAATGGAATTATATTCTCATGGTGAGCATATTTATATATTTTCTGGTGTCTGTGATTGGTTGCAATCAAACACCCTCTCACCCTGAGTGTCAGTGTCTAACTGCTCCCAATCATAGGTGCTATGCGCTTCTATCATATGGTAACAATAACCAAAAAAATTAAAAAGGTAAAGTTGACAGCTGAGGGTTGCAGCCCACAGTTGTATGTTTTGCCTGTACTGGTTATTAAAAATAGGCGGGAGCTCATATCATTTTTTTTGTTTATTCCCATTTGTTTGCAGGTCAATTGCTACATTTTTGCTACCTTTTGCAGCCCTCTAGCCCTAACTTCAACCACTTGACAGCTATTTTACAGCACAGAAGTTTGCGTTTCTATTGATTTGTATGGGGTTCAAGTTCGGGAATCAAGTTCGGGTCAAGTTCGAGGACCGAAGCAAACATTTAGCTAAAGACCAGCTGAACCCATCGAATGGAAACCTCCACGGGTCCGCTTATCACTTGAGATGAACGAACTTGAGGTTCGTACCAAACACAGACTTTAAAAAAAAAAACAGATTTAGAGTTCGGACATTGGGTGCTTTACGTATGCAAACCACTTGCGCAACCGTTGCTGTGCTTGAGTATGCACCGTTTTCGGCCCAGTGTGCACCAACCAAAAAAAAAAATGGAAAAACCCCATCAACCCACCCCGGGAGGGATTTGTTTATGGCTCTCTTCATGTGGGTGGAGACCCAAACTGCCCAGTTAGTGAATTCCATTGGGGTTCATGTCAATTACGGGTCCCAAACCAAACTTTATCTAAAGTCCGGCAGGACATGCCAAACCAAATTTCCATAGGTTTGCTCATCATTATTCATCACTAATAAAGACATATGGAGCAGAAAGCACAGGATGAGGCATAGTTATATGTGTAGATACAGCACAAATTTTGGTAGTAGCACAGACATATGCAAAGAGGACTTGAAGCAGGAATATGGTAAATAGTAGAGATGTATACAATTAGGAAATTGTAGTAGGGATATCATGAAAATCAAGATAGCAGTTAAGTATTGGCAAACTAGTAACTTGTTTATAAAAGGTTGTACACACATATTCAGCAGAAAAGTATTGGCAAACTGGAATCTTACTTTTCAAGATGCAGCGCACACTTAAATTACAGAAATATATTGGTAAACTGGTTACTTGCTTGAATAGATGCATTACCTTGATAGCAGAGACTAAGGTGTGCTACAGCACCAAGAACAGTAAAGAGAAGCTGGTAATCTGAAATCTTGATTATTGAATGATATATGTGGAATACACTTAGATAAGTTGGACTGAGCTTGGAAATAATACTGAAAGTAGAATAGAAGCACAGAGTAACAAAAAAGATAGTTATACATCTCGCTAGAGCTGAGAAAAGTGAAAAAGAAAATCCCTGACAAAAACAGTGTAATTAAGAACAATGTGTTCTACATACTAAGGCACACATGAGTGTGCCTTAAAAAGTCTTGCGTGATAACTTCAGAAATGCTATCCAGATTACCAGCGTACCCCATAGCAGACTAATACAGAGGGAGCTGGCCAAAAGAGAATTGAGAAAGGCCCATCATAGAGTTGGGACAGGTAACAGCCAGCACTATTTCTTTTTTAGTGAAAATAGTTTTGGTTACATTTGTTACACATAACAAACACCTGTTACAGTGTGATGAAGCACAGACTGAAGAACAGTATAATAAATAACACATGTATTATATGTGGTTGAGTGGTGCCATGTACAGTGCACTAAAGGTCCTACATTGTGTAATAAACACTGCAGTACTGCGGCAGTACTCTAACATATTAATACAGCTTCACCTGTCAATCAACAAACAATCAGAATAATGAATGGGAGAGGCGGAATGAGAAAGAGGCTATAGGGATGGAGGAATTGTGGCGCCCCTGAGGCTTCAGTCGCCACAGAGGTACTGCATGTCAGCCAGAGATGTGGTGCCCCATCCTGGGTAAAGAAGAGGTCATCCACTGGTATGCACAACACACACAACACTCTCACTTAGCAACACCTCATCAGACCATGGTAAGGGCATGGTGAGTCCAAGGCCAGGCTGGGGGTGGAGTCTAGTGAGTGGGAGCACACTGTAGGAAGTTAGACAGTCGGAAGATGCAGTGGAGGAGTGAAGACCTGTGGTCTGGAGCTGGTGCAGCTTGGCCCAGGCACAACAGGGACGGGCTCCTAGAGCCCACGGGAAGTGCGCCATACACCCATGGTCTCATTCCACAAACGACATATTGGAGTGGAGGGACTTGGCCGCAGTTGGGGATCCGGTCTCTAGACTAGAAGAGAAGAACCAACGTACTCATCTAGTAAAACCGGAGGCTAAGGATACAACTAGTATCGAAACCAACTCCGCACACAAATCCGCTGGAAGGTGACCACAAAGGGCCAAGGGATAGAACTTCAAGCTACCCACACTGTGTGCGTAGGCGCAGGACAGGCGGGAGAGGTCAACGCTGGAATACAACCAGGGAAGGAACATAAGAAGTGTGCACCGGTCTTGACCTCCGAACTACCCAGATCGACTGGAGCCCATCACAGTGGAACCCAGCACTCCAGAGGGGCGGTCACTAACTAGTTGTGTTATCTTTGGACCTGCTACAGTGAGTAAAAATCTTAGGACTGCATCCCTGTGTCGCTCTGTTATTCGCCTGGTCCTCCGGCCCTGCACCCCTGCCATCACCGCCTAGTACACCCATCGGCCCTGGGGCCCAGCTCTACCTGTGGAGAGCTATACCAACCAAGCTGCGTCACCATCTGCCATAGAGGTCCCATCCCGCAGCGTTGTTTATCTCTGGTCGAGTACCACAGGTGGCGTCACAAAAAACTATCATCTTCCCTTGTAAATAATCCCACTTTTCATAATGACACCACCGAGGTCACGAAACTGGGCCTAGCCACTGTGACATCCCATAAACAGAACCGCAGCCCGGTAACGAGTGCCCCACTGCCCCAGAGAGGGCATGTCAGAATTATAGGCCTGAATTCGAGAGGGGAGAGAAAGATATCAATCCTCTGCTTTCTTGACATGAGGTCAATCCACAAAATTGGATTGATGATATTTGGAACTTCTTTTTCACACTTATGGTGCTCAATAACATTCCATTTTACCCCCTGTTATAAGCCTTAAGGAAGCAAAAAGACAGTCCCATTTATGGCCTTATGTATGATGACATGGGGAAGCCAGGCTTGCTCATTGTATTCAGAAACCAGAAGAGACAGGAGTGTTTCAGGAAAAGATAAAACCAGCTTTATTAATCACAAATGTTAAAATCAATATCAGACAAAAGTGCAAATTTCTGACATACAATAAAAGCTGCAAACATATTATGACAGATGAGGAGAGGTGGGGAGAGCCTAGACCAGTGCCAGTGATACACCAAATCAGTGCTCCCCAAGTAGCCTCCTAACAATTGGATCAGCCGAATGGCAGAAAAATGAATCCCAGCAGGAGGAAGTCATAATATGTTTGCAGCTTTTATTGTATGTGTGGCGCCCCTGACCTGGTCAGGCACCACTGAGTACTGCACCCATGCTGGGGACAGTACAAACAGGTAATCCAGAAGGCTGACCGAGGTGTGACTACACAGGCGCATAGTGATCAGGTCTCACACATGTACCTTTGAGAGGACCCCTGGGGATCCCAGGAGGGGGCAAAGCCTTCACCTCCACTGGAATAGTGGAGGGGGCCAAAAGCCTCCATCTCCACTCAAGGGGTGTGGTAGAGAGCCTGGTTGCTAGGTGGCGTAGGCAGGCACAAAGGGGAAAGAGAAGGAGGAGTAAACAGTCTGAAGCAGAGTGTGGAGGAGTGAGGAGCATGAAGTGGAGCTCAGACAGGAGCAGAAGTGCAGGTCCCTCAAGTGAGCCGGTTTAGTGCAGAGTCCAGGGAGCTCAGAGAGGAGCAGACCCCTGGGGCTGTTGCAGTCTGACAGCGTCCGCGCAGTGGCTACCGACGGGGGAGAACGGTCCCCTAGGAGTGCTACCCGAAACCCATCTTCAGCTAAAGAGAGAGCACGGAGTGGGAAGTAAGGAGACTGCTAGGGAGTACCAGGCCCAAACGGGCGGCAGATCCCGAAGCGGGGATAGATCCACCTTTCCTTGCTAAACCTGCCGGTGTGGGGCCCTCAAAGCCCACGCCACAACACCCAAAAGCCGCAGCCACGTAGCCACAGTTAGGGCCCATAGCTCACAGGAGGCAAGCAGCTGGAGTGATCTGGTCCAGGCGACAAGCAAACGGCAACCGAAGGGGAGAGAGGCTTCAGCAACTTCCCTGGGTGACCCCCATAGGGACTAAAAGTCGGGGTTACCCCAAACCACTAAGGGCTAAGGAAGGCGAGTCGGTAGTCACCATCAGAAGTCAGCCTGAAGGATACCTGGTTCCAGCCTGGTTCATCCCAGCTACGCCCGGGTTACTCACCCTGCCATCTGAAGTGAGTAAAACCCCTGAAAGACATTCTGCTTGTGTGGAGTTATTCTGCGCCTTGTGGTTCTACACACCTACACCGGGCCCTGGGGCTTGCCTCACTCTCAGGAGGCTATCCCAACTGACTGCACACACCATCAGCCCCAGGCGACCCTCAACCTGCAGTGGCGGTCCCCACTGACCGCAATTCTGAGAGTGGCGTCACGACGAATAGAGGATTTCCTACCGGTGACAAGATCCAGACTGACAGCGGAGTCCCTGAAGGTAATGCACCGATACAGCGTCCCCGGGGCTCGACATATGTCAGAAATTTGCACTTTTGTCTGATATCGATTTTAACATTTGTGATTAATAAAGCTGGTTTTATCTTTTCCTGAAACACTCCTGTCTCTTCTGGTTTCTGAAACTAATGGAGTAAGCAGTGAGCCTCTGCTCTCATGGTACTGCAGGGCCACTGTTACATTGTATAATGCGTCATAAGCTCTTTGTTGTATTAATTGCTCATTGTATTGAAGCATAGGTAAAATCTCATTATACAAAACTATAAAGTCTTTCCTTTGGTTGTAACTTGTCTATGGCATCATAAACCAATCTTTTGGTTCACCTTAGCTAAGCAATCCTGCAAAATTTTGCATCAGATGTTATTGATATGTAGTTTGCATCCAAATTTCATATTTTTCTCTAGTGGGTGCATACCTCGCAGAAACATAGACTGGTGGTGAAGTCTATGGGCGGCTTTGCACACTACGACATCGCAGGTGCGATGTCGGTGGGGTCAAATTAAAAGTGACGCACATCCGGCGTCACTTGCGATGTCGTAGTGTGTAAATTCTAGATGATACGATGAACGAGCGCAAAAGCGTCGTTATCGTATCATCGTTGCAGGCTCCGACATTTCCATAATGCCGGTGCTGCGACAGGTACGATGTTGTTCCTCGTTCCTGCGGCAGCACACATCACCGTGTGTGAAGCCGCAGGAGCGAGGAAAATCACCTTACCTGCCGCCGGCGGCTATGGAAGGAAGGAGGTGGGCGGAATGTTTACATCCTGCTTGTCTCTGCCCCTCCGCCGCTATTGGCCGCCTGCCGTGTGACGTCGCTATGACGCCGCACGACCCGCCCCCTTAGGAAGGAGACGGGTCGCCGGCCAGAGCGACGGTCGCAGGGCAGGTGAGTGCATGTGAAGCTGGCGTAGCGATAATTTTTGCTACGCCAGCTATCACAAGATATTGTACCTGCGACGGGGGCGGGGACTGTCACGTGCGACATCGCAGCATCGGCTTGCGATGTTGCAACGTGCAAAGCCCGCCTAAGTGTAAGCAGGATGCTGCTGTCTTCATTACTTATTTGCTCACTTATTTCCTTTTTCAGGCTTTTTTTTAGCCCACCATGAGATACTATCTTCTCTCTCCATGAAAAGATGGGTAAACCACCCTTCCCCACCCCATACCTATCTGGAAGACTGAGAAAAAGCAGAGAGAGGGAACAGAGAGCCATCAGAACAAGAAGCAAGAGCTCTGGTGGATTTGTAATTTTTTTATATAAGTAGTCATCTAGATAATAGATTTACAGACACTGCAGGAGCAAAGCGATAGCTTTACATGAACACTGCTTAGAAAGTTGCTTAACTTTGCATTTAGGAATGAAATGAACACTAAAAAAATTCTTGCAAATGTATACATAGACTTAAATAGCTTAAGAAAGATTCAGTTACGGGTTGAAACATTGCATGGTCTGGTACATACAGCTTACTAGCTTTTTCTGCTCCTCGGAATGTGTGTTTCAGTATTCTTTATCTCTATGTTGATGTTCTTCAGTTAAACCATGACACAGCAGTCTTTGTGGTGGAAGAGGTCTCATAATGCACTTCAATATATTGTAATGTTATGTGTGCTGCAAATCGCTAATATTACTTTCTAAATCTATAATAATTGTAATATAAATATGGATTTGACCAGGATTGTGATATTGATGACAGTAGGATAGCGATGAGATTTAGGACTGATGAGGGTCACTAAATAGCTGTTTTCAGCTGAGGCTGGTTGTAAACGGTGAATTTAATTAATGGGAGCTGCAGTTCTCAGTAATGGCCACAACATAGTGAAAGCAGCTTTGCTGGTCCATCTCTGTTCACTGTATATGTCCATCGGGTGCTGAGAAGAGCTTACTGGTGGAGGTGTCGGGTGTCAAAGGTCATCAATATCATAAGTCTAGACATATCATAGTCTCTTTAACATGAATAAACATTCCAGTAATAGCTGGAATCACATAATTGTTGGTTGGATTTGACTGACATACTATAATGCATTTAAATACATAAAAATGTGAATCAATTATAATATAAAAATTCCAACTACCATGACAAGTAATGATTAATAAATTACATTAATGTTAAACTAAAAATATTGCAAAAGTGAAAAAATAATAAGATTTTTTTTTTGCCAAATACTTTTCAAGGACAACATATAGATTAGATAAATTGCCAAACGTATGTTCTGGTCTAATGTGTCTAAAGTATGTCACAGCTCGTCATGAATTAGAGGAGATAGGAGTTAGGCAAAACGGGGGTGACAACGGCAAAAGTTGTACTAAATGTTTGCAACTTTTAAAAGCAATTTACTTCAGAATTCTGGCATAATTGCATTGTGATTCAACTGCTGCCCTAAGGATGCACTTTTCTTGTACATTATCTTAGGGGCCTTACAAAATATAATTTCATATTTTGTATTTTTTTATAATTTCCAATATTTTAACATACTTTGCTAGATTAATTCCTTCGTGTTACTCCAAAGAAGAGACACATCAATTGCTGTTTCCATCATATTTTGTGTTGTTACTTTTAATTGTTACTTTTTAATTATACGGATCGGGTAATGGTTGTCATGTGATAATGGCTATATAACTGTGAAACATGACAATGTGTGTGCTTGAAGAAGGAGAACTCTCCAAAATGTAAAGTTGGATGTTTAATACACAAATATTAAAAATATTTAATAGAAAATGAAGAAAATTAGTGTTATGTGTTTCTCTTTTATATTGATCTAACATAAGGAATGCAAAATCTTGATTTTTACAATCTACAGTATATTAATGGTATTGAAGGTTAAATGTTTTGAGAACATTAACTCAATAACAGTTGTAAAACAAAAGTTCTATATTTTTCATCACTGTTTCCATAATGAGATGTGCAGTAAATGATTCCTTAGGCAGAGTGATAAAGGATTTTTATTTCCACCTCAGAAAAGAAGGAAACTTGTTAAACGGTTTTATTAAAATGCCATATCGTAATTATGTAACTTATATATTGTAGTGAGGACAGTGGGCAGAGAGAAGTTTCAGATGGGAGAGGGCCCCAAACTAAATTACTGTCTTGGATGAAGAACAGTCTAGCTTTGCCTCTGTATCTAAGTGACCAAGAGATCATATGTTTAAGTATCACTGCATCCTTAAGGTCCAGTCACACTAAGCAACTTACCAGCGATCCCAACAACGATAGGGATCGCTGGTAAGTTGCTAGGAGGTTGCTGGTGAGATGTCACACTGCGACGCTCCAGCGATCCCACCAGCAACCTGACCTGGCAGGGATCGCTGGAGCGTCGCTACACGAGTTGCTGGTGAGCTCACCTGCAACCAGGGACCAGCCCCCAGCGCCGCGTGGAAGATGCTGCGCTTGGTAACTAAGGTAAATATCGGGTAACCAACCCGATATTTACCTTGGTTACCAGCGCACGGAGCTACACGTGCAGGGAGCAGCGCACACTGAGCGCTGGCTCCCTGCTCTCCTAGTTACAGCACACATCGGGTTAATTACCCGATGTGTGCTGCAGCTAAATGTGCACAGAGCAGGGAGCAGCGCACACTGCTTAGCGCTGGCTCCTTGCTCTCCTAGCTACAGCACACATCGGGTTAATTAACCCGATGTGTCCTGCAGCTACATGTGCACAGAGCAGGAGCCGGCACTAACAGTGAGAGCGGCGGAGGCTGGTAACAAAGGTAAATATCGGGTAACCAAGGACAGGGCTTCTTGGTTACCCGATGTTTACTGTGGTTACCAGCCTCCGCAGAAGCCGGCTCCTGCTGCCTGCACATTTAGTTGTTGCTGTCTCGCTGTCACACACAGCGATCTGTGCTTCACAGCGGGACAGCAACAACTAAAAAATGGCCCAGGACATTCAGCAACAACCAACGACCTCACAGCAGGGGCCAGG
Source organism: Anomaloglossus baeobatrachus (assembly GCF_048569485.1). Taxonomy (NCBI): domain Eukaryota; kingdom Metazoa; phylum Chordata; class Amphibia; order Anura; family Aromobatidae; genus Anomaloglossus; species Anomaloglossus baeobatrachus. The sequence continues at coordinate 132,087,288 of NC_134360.1, forward strand.
TTGTTGCTGGATGTCACACACAGCAACATCGCTAGCAACGTCACAAAAGTTGTTCGTTAGCAGCGATGTTGCTAGCGATGTTGCTTAGTGTGACGGGGCCTTTAGAGAGAACCTATGAGCAGGATTTAGCAATATAAAGTCTTGGCCATATTGGTGCTGTGATACTGATTAAAATGATACCTGCAGTGAAGGAATCCCATCTGTCTAATGATGTTTTCTGTGCATTGGTGTGCATCGAGGTGGATCTTGGAGGTAGGGTCTTTTGTTTCACTGCACCCCCCTTCCTTCTCTATTTCTTTTACAGGTCACTGATCCTGTTTGAGATTTCGCTCCTCCACCGCCATTGGAGTGGATGGTACATGCACAGCGGGATTCTGCTGCTGATCTGCAGCTTTTCAATAAAATGGTGCCAGAGGTGACGCATGTGTGCCGCCCCCACATCAGTAGCAGCCGGGCTGCTCGGATCCGGACCCCCAGTGTGGCTCGAGGGATTCTCCGGGGGTCACGCGGACGCTCCAAATCAAAGGGGGACGTATTTGTACAGGATTTGCCGTAGTCAGTCTGTGACGCCACCCACAGTGTGTGGTGAAGTATGGCACCACCGCTGCTGCTGTGGGACTCCCGGGGGCGATGGGATGGCAGCTGGTTGTTAATCCCTCCGTGGGTAGGGATGGTTGCCCTGGGACCAGGTGACTTGGTGGCAAGGGACGATGATGGCAGGGGCCGGCGCACCTTGTCAGACCAGGGAGTCTCAGCTTACTCATGGTTAAAGAAATTAGACAAGTCCAGTGATTAACCAAGGTGCTGATGGATGGCCACCGCGGCCAGGTGTACTCTGGTCCCCCACCCGGGCTGGTGGTCTATGTCAATTTCCTCTGCACTGTGTTGTGATATGGTGGACTTCCCGGTGTAGAACGCGGGAGTCCACTCCCAGTACTATTGTTGGCAGCCGTGCCTGCTGATGCTGACCCGTGGGATCTACCGGGCCCTGGCGGATGACCTCTCTGTGGGTGGTTGTCTGCTTTTGGGACTTTGGTTGGGACAGAACCTATAATCCTGCCCTCAATTGGCTAATTAGCTAGGCTGTTGGTCTGGTCCTGGCGTCAGGGTCCAAGTCTCCAACCCTGCCCCGGTCCACCTCAGATCTCTTAGCATATACAAAATGGATACAGCCGCACACTAAATGCCATCAACGTACAAGGGAACTCTGGTACCGAACCACTGCTATATGAAAAAATGAGATTTTTAGTTTAAGAATTGGCCAATGCATGTAAGCCCGGAAACCAACGGCAAGGTAAATCTCAATACTCCGGCTCCCTAACCAATATGCCACTATCTAGGTTAAAAACATCCATGTCTGGGCAGCTAGACTAAAAATCTAAATCTCATTTTTTTCATATAGCAGTGGTGCGGTACCAGAGTTCCCTTGTACATTGATGGCATTTAGTGTGCGGCTGTATCCATTTTGTATTTGCTAGGTTTTTTCGTCTGGCACCTATATACACTTGTGGGATGTGCGGGTCAGTTTTTTGAAATATTTGCAGTGAGTTTCTCTGTGACTGAGCACTCCGCCCTATAAACCAGGCTGTGTTTTCATAATCCTTATACCAGGAGTCCTAGCTGCCCAGACATGGAGGTTAGTCCAGATAGTGGCATTTCAAGTTAGATTTTTTGTCTAGCTGCCCAGACATGGATGATTTTAACCTAGATAGTGGCATTTTGGTTAGGGACCTGGAGTATTGAGATTTACCTTGCCGTTGGTTTCCGGGCTTACATGCATTGGCTAATTCATAAACTAAAAATGTCATTTTTTCATATAGCAGTGGTGCGGTACCAGAGTTCCCTTGTACATTGATGGCATTTAGTGTGCGGCTGTATCCATTTTGTATTTGCTAGGTTTTTTCGGCTGACACCTATACACACTTGTGGGATGTGCGGGTCAGTTTTTTTACATATTTGCAGTGAGTTTCTTTGTGACTGAGCAATCCGCCCTATAAACCAGGCTGTGTTCATAATCCTTATACCAGGAGTCCTAGCTGCCCAGACATGGAGGTTAGTCCAGATAGTGGCATTTCAAGTTAGATTTTTAGTCTAGCTGCCCAGACATGGATGTTTTTAACCTAGATAGTGGCTTTTTGGTTAGGGACCTGGAGTATTGAGATTTACCTTGCCGTTGGTTTCCGGGCTTACATGCATTGGCTAATTCATAAACTAAAAATCTCATTTTTTCATATAGCAGTGGTGCGGTACCAGAGTTCCCTTGTACATTGATGGCATTTAGTGTGCGGCTGTATCCATTTTGTATTTGCTAGGTTTTTTCGGCTGACACTTATACACACTTGTGGGATGTGCGGGTCAGTTTTTTTACATATTTGCAGTGAGTTTCTTTGTGACTGAGCAATCCGCCCTATAAACCAGGCTGTGTTCATAATCCTTATACCAGGAGTCCTAGCTGCCCAGACATGGAGGTTAGTCCAGATAGTGGCATTTCAAGTTAGATTTTTAGTCTAGCTGCCCAGACATGGATGTTTTTAACCTAGATAGTGTCATTTTGGTTAGGGACCTGGAGTATTGAGATTTACCTTGCCATTGGTTTCCGGGCTTACATGCATTGGCCAATTCATAAACTAAAAATATAATTTTTTCATATAGCAGTGGTGCGGTACCAGAGTTCCCTTGTACATTGATGGCATTCAGTGTGCGGCTGTATCCATTTTGTATTTGCTAGGTTTTTTCGGCTGGCACCTATACACACTTGTGGGATTTGCGGGTCAGTTTTTTGAAATATTTGCAGTGAGTTTCTTTGTGACTGAGCACTCCGCCCTATAAACCAGGCTGTGTTCATAATCCTTATACCAGGAGTCCTAGCTGCCGAGACATGGAGGTTAGTCCAGATAGTGGCATTTCAAGTTAGATTTTTAGTCTAGCTGCCCAGACATGGATGTTTTTAACCTAGATAGTGGCTTTTTGGTTAGGGACCTGGAGTATTGAGATTTACCTTGCCGTTGGTTTCCGGGCTTACATGCATTGGCCAATTCATAAACTAAAAATCTCATTTTTTCATATAGCAGTGGTGCAGTACCAGAGTTCCCTTGTACATTAATGGCATTTAGTGTGCGGCTGTATCCATTTTGTATTTGCACCTCAGATCTCTGGCTGCCGTCTTCCCGTCTCCTGCTAGACACGGACCACCGTCCGCCACCTAGCCAATGCACCAGGGCTCCAACCCCGGCGCCTGTCAACTTCAACCTCCTACTACTCCACTTGACTCCACTCCACTCTGAACTTGACTCTCAGACTTAACTGACTCTTTTCCTGCCCCGGGCTCTCCAGACCCCTAGGTGGGCATTCTCCTTCCGCCTGGTCCTGCCCACTGGTGTGCCTGTCTTTCCCTGGGGGAGGTGACTAGGGTTTCAGGTCGGCTGTGTGTAACCCTGTGAGGGAAACTGTTATGCGGGGGCCTATGTGTGACTACCTAGTGTGCCAGGGCGTCACACATGTGCAGATCGCGATTTCAGTTCAGTGACCACTTCAGTCAGTCTGTAGAAGTACAATGCGCAGGGTCTTCAATTAAATGGCACCAGAGGTTTTACATTCATAGATCAAGATTATGGCTTAATGTAGAGGTCATTGGGCTGAAATCTCAATCTTCACATGTGCCGCCTCCAGTGCCATTTCATTGAAGACCTGCAGTCCATCTGCAGAATCCCACTGCACACACACTACCCACCGCAATTGTGGCAGTGGCTTAAAATTTCAAAAAGGAGTTAGGTCACTGAATAATTATTGACATGATAAGTAGACGGAGGAGGCAGGTGAAAGGGTAGAGAAGCAGAAGAAGTGCCTACCCCAAAGTCCTTCCCTGATGCACATCAATACACTGAAGACATCATTAAATGGAAAATTTACAGGATTATTCAACAACCACAAATTGGATTCCTTCACTGCAGGTATCCATTTAATTGGCATCACAGCACCATTATGACCATGGCTTTACTTTATAGTGCTAAATCCTGCTGACAAGTTGTGTTTAGAAGGATTCTCTCAAGAGCTTAATGGTACTTTTTTAACTAAAATAAAAAAATAAGGCAAACATTAAATATTGCCTGGAAGCTCCCCTTGATAAAGCATCGGTGAAATGTGTGCCAGGGTAGCATGCAGGACTTCATCATGTGTAAGCTGCATATTTTATGTATATTAATTTCTTGTTTTACATCTGTTTTTGGACTATAGAACACCTGTTATTCATACTTAGGGTGTTCAGCTCCCTATATACTGTCACGCTCACCGGCCCCCCTGCCATGCTCACCGGCTCCCCTTCCACGCTCCCCGGCTCCCCGGCCACGCTCCCCGGCTCCCCTGCCACGCTCCCCGGCTCCTTTGCAAGGCATCCCCCGCTCCACGGCCTCCATGCATACTCACCTGCGTCCTCCAGGCAACCCGATCCTCGGTCCCGGCGCCCATCTGCGATGCTGAACGCTCCTGCCTCCTGTGCACCGCTCCCTGCTCTGGCTTCTGGCACCCGGGCCTCGCGCATGCGCATTAGGGCGCGCGCGGTCATTGACCCTCTCTTAAAGGGCCAGCGTCCTCCAACAGGATATTGAAGATTCAGGTGCAGGGTATATAGGGGGTTCCTTTCCAAGTGGGCGGGGCCTGTTCTTCGTGTTTCCTAAGCTAGGAGTCAGGTCTTCCTGTGTTTTGCCTCGTACTCACATATCTCTCTTGTAGAGTCGTTCCTGCCTCGCCAACCGGTCCTGACGATTCCTGAACCACGAACGGTGACTGTCCGCCGTCTCGTCAGTCCCTACCGTCTCCGGATCCGTGTGGTGACCCACCTCCTCGCCCTGTTGGTTCCGGATTCTGCCTGCCATCATCTCGGCCTCCGAACCTGAGCTCCGTCACCTGGACTGCCTTCAGAGACTCCGTGGTCCCAGGGACTTCTTCACTCCACTCCTCTGAACGGACTGTCCTGCTACCCATAGTGCTCCAGCTACCGGGCACCTCGCCCTCGGTGAGGTGTTCAGTCCAGTGGATCCACCTCCTGGGCCTACCCGTCCTCCCGGTCCTAACATATACACTTTATTTTCGTGTGTATGGGTTTTTTGACTTGTACTAAAATTGCTATAACCATAGCAAACTTATTTTTTTTTACCTTAATTGTAATGTGATTCATGTTCACCTTACCTTTTGATGTGATGTTAATAAAGATTTTCTGATTTTATGATATATTATTTTTGTTAGTGAGACAAACATTTCCTTCAGGCTCATAATAAATAAATCAATTTTAGAATCATAATAAACCACTCTTACAAAACATGATTAATGAAAAAACAAAAAGGAAATTTTGGAGTTTTTGGTTCAAAAATATTTTTAACTAGCTGTACTACCCGGCTTCGCCCGGGTTAATAACTGCTGTTAACAAAATAGAATGTATTAACAAAAATGTATTCTGCACACAAAAACCACAAAACAAATAGATAGAAATGTAATTATTAAATTGTTGCCTATATTAACCAATCAGAGCTCAGATTAATTAACTGTAGCAAAATAGAAGCTAAGCTGTGATTTGTTGCTATTGGCAGCCTGATAAATCTCCAGGCAACAGAAAGCCCTCCCCCTGACAGTATATATTAGCTCACACATACACATAATAGACAGGTCATGTGACTGACAGCTGCCGTATTTCCTATGTGGTACATTTGTTGTTCTTGTAGTTTGGCTGCTCATTAATCAGATTTTTATTTTTGAAGGATAATACCAGACTTGTGTGTGTTTTAGGGCGATTATGTGGTAAGGTTGGTGTATGTGTGGTGAAATGTGTGCTGAGGGTGGTATATGTGTTCAAGCACGTGGTAGTGTGTGGTGCATTTTGTGTGTGTGTTCATATCCCAGAGTGTGGTGAGTATCCCATGTCGGGTCCCACCTTAGCAACTGTACGGTATATACTCTTTGGCGCCATCGCTCTCATTCTTTAAGTCCCCCTTGTTCACATCTGGCAGCTGTCAATTTGCCCCCAACACTTTTCGGTTCACTTTTTCCCCATTATGTAGATAGGGGCAAAATTGATTGGTAAATTGGAACGCGTGGGGTTAAAATTTCGCCTCACAACATAGCACCCGGCGCTGCCCGGGATAGTAACTGTCTCTCTGTTTCTCTCCCATTCTCTGTCTGTCTCCCCCTCTGTATATATATCTCTGTCTCTCTCTATCTCTTTGTCTGTCTGTCTGTCTCTTTCCCTGTCTATCTCTTTCTCCATCTGTCTCAATCTCTTTCCCTGTCTATCTCTGTCAATTTCCCTGTCTATCTATCTCTGTCACTTTCCCTGTCTATCTATCTATCTATCTATCTATCTATCTATCTCTGTCACTTTACCTGTCTATCTATCTATCTATCTATCTATCTCTGTCACTTTCCCTGTCTATCTATCTATCTATCTATTTATCTCTGTCACTTTCCCTGTCTATCTATCTATCTATCTATCTATCTATCTATCTCTGTCACTTTCCCTGTCTATCTATCTCTGTCACTTTCCCTGTCCATCTATCTATCTATATCTGTCACTTTTCCTGTCTATCTATCTATCTCTGTCACTTTCCCTGTCTATCTATCTATCTCTGTCACTTTCCCTGTCTATCTATCTATGTCTGTCACTTTCCCTGTCTATCTATGTCTGTCCCTTTCCCTGTCTGTCACTTTCCCTGTCTGTCACTTTCCCTGTCAGTCTGTATCTATCTCTTTGTGTCTGTCTCTTACCTTGTCTATGTCTGTTTCTTACCCTGTCTGTGTCTGCCTCTTTCCCTGTCTGTGTCTGCCTCTTTCCCTAGCTGCATTGTGACACGCCAACATTCCATATAAGGGCGTGGCTGCGCATTCTTCTGAAGTTCTGGCTGCACTGTGGCTCCGAGCTCCATTTGCTTTAATGGAGGCAGGTTTTTTGGCGAATAACTGTAAAGAGCGGAGTTAAAATTTCCCCACAAAACATAGCTTATGACGCTCTAGTGGTCCAGAAGTGTGAGTGTGCAAAATTTTGTGGCTGTAGCTGCGACGGTGCGGATGCCAATCCCGGACATACACACATACACACACACACACACACACACACACACATTCAGCTTTATATATTAGATAAACCTTTATTTATATTACATATCAAAAACTATTGTATACAGAAAAAATTAGGGGGGAAGAGAAAAAAAAAATTGAGAAAAGAGGTATACAGTGCCCCATACAATATTGATATGGATACATAAATGATACAGAAGGTCCAGAGGGGAGAAAAACTGAGACATCAAATAATCCAACTATCATTCATTGAGCACCACAAGTGCGATATATACTCCTTGATCACAATAGAAAATGAAAAACTCAATGTCAGCTCACCTATACGATTAATATCCTGCTTGTAAAGTGCCCACCATAAGAAAAAGACTCTCCAACGTGCGTTTCGCGTGGGTAAGTTGTCGCTTCTTCATAAAGCATCGCCGAGACGCGTGTCAGGGCAGCATGCAGGACTTCATCATGGGTAAGCTGCATATTTTATGTATATTGATTTCTTGTTTTACATCTGTTTTTTTAGTACTGAATAACTGTTATTCATACTTACGGTGTGCAGCTCCCTATATACACTTTATTTTTGTGTGTATGGGTTCTTTGACTTGTACTAAAATTGCTGTAACCATATGATGCAGTTCCTCCTCTTCCTTTGGCTTTTCTTCCAACTTATTTTCTTTTTACCTTAATTGTAATGTGATTTACGTTTACATTACCTTTTGATGTGATGTTAAAAAAGGTTTTCTGATTTTATGATATTATTTTTGTTGGTTTTTTTTTTTAATTCTGTATTTCCAAATGTTAAATAAATATTGTAAAAATATATTAAGAAAACCCTAACAATACTATTGAAATCATACCCTCTTTGCCCAAACTTAAATAGCAAAATGAGAAATCCCTGCTTATTTAATCTTGCTGCATGTGTATCCATAAGCTGAAACAGGAAGCGATATCCTAATGCCATAGTTGGTGTTTTTTCAGTTATTGCAATTGCACCCCCCCCAAAAAAAAAAACCAATAAAGCAATAAAAGGCTTTCAGACTGTTATATCTATTTCCAAATAACATAAATAAGAATGTTAGCTTTATCTGCAAAAATGAAATCTTCCATTGATATAAAGAAAAAAAATCTTTTTTACCGGTCCCATTAAACAGAAAAACAAAATTATATTTGTTTAATTTTGTTTTTTACAAATTTATGAAATGTTTTTTACCACTTAAAAAAAAAAAAAAAAAGAGTATGTTAATCTTTGTACCGTGTACGGTACAAAGATATATTTTACTTGTATGTTAATCTTGTAATTCCATAATTATACTTCCCTGGAAAATAATTTATTCAGGTTATTATTACAGAACAATGAACTCTAAGAGCAAAATGCAAAAAACAATCACTAAATCACTTTTTTCCCACAATTTCAATGCACTTGGCAAATGGCAAATGGCAAGATAAATACGTTTTGGCTTTTGGAAGACGAGGATGAAAAAAAGAAAGCACAAGAACTAGAAAATGCCTGGTCTTTAAGGGTTTAAAATGCATTCATCAAAGACTGCACATATGGATAATTCATTAGGTCAAAAGAAAACAAGTAAATATCAAGCATTCAAATGGAGTCGCCATGAGCAAGAGCAAATTAACCACAACAATATGAGTGTTTATTGGAGCATAAGGTATGTCTTATTACCTAAAGTGGTAGGATTAGATGTAGGTAACCCAACCCTTTGCAAACCTTGCAGGTATTTCTGCAGCATGGATATGTTTTTGATTGTTTGACGTAGTCGCATAGTAGCAAAGAAAATAAATCTTCCCCATTGCATTGTGCTTCCTTAGGCAAGCATAGACAGTGTTTGAAGTCGACGTCATCAGCATGGCTTTCCCAGGTTATTCATTTCATCCCCATTGCTATTAGCAGCTCTGACTCAGCTTTTCTACTTCAAGTAAGTTTCAGATTTTTGTGAATGAAATGCTTCACTTGTGCTTTTACCATTACAGATATTTTGTTTTCTAGGAAAGAAAATACAGATTATGACTGCTATAACTCTCTGCTACCATTCATAGGATTCAAAGGAAATGACTGTAACCTGCTACACACCGTTAAATGTATCAACCTGTATGGGGTATGTCTAGTTTGTGTGGGCTTGAGAACTCCTGGGGTTCGCAGTCATGCAATATGCAATGTCACAAGTTTACAAGCTTCAAAAAAACATCATCTTACTTTAACGATCAATCATTTCTGCTTTCCAATAATATATACAGTATGAAGGAATAATTCACTAAGATTCCTTTGCAACTTTCTACCTGATAGCGGATTTTACACACAGGGTTTTTTTTTTAATTCTGAAAACTAATACCTTTTTCAAGCTTCACAAGGCATTTTTTACAGAATTTTTTTAACACCTCCAAAAATGTTTGTAAAACTTTACAATGACTAGTGATGACTGAGAACTAAAATACTCGAGTGCTCAGAGTCGGTACTCGAATCGAGCAGATAGGACACTCAGACAGGCTCAAATCACAAACCAAGTATAATGGAAGTCAATGGGGAACTCAAGCATTTTTTTGGAAGACCCACCATGAGGGCTGGGGGCAGGAAAATCGCCTAAATGGATGGTAACAGTGCTCAAATGGAATGGATACATATTCTGTTAAAATAGTGGGACCCCTAGCCTTCTAAAGCCCATGCACTAAATGCAACAGCTGCAAAACATTAGAAGGAGGGACTGCAATACACCCTATAAGACAAGAATGGCCTCAGAAAACATGTTTTCCCCATTTTTAAGAGTGCGACTCCTAGACTGGTAAAGCTTATACACTAAGTGCAAGGGCTGAAAAACATTTGCCCCGGGTGGTATACATCTATATAAGTAAGAGAATAATAGAGGTAGACCTCATACACATCCTGAAAAAATATGAAAGGAGGCCTCATATACACCCTGGAAAAATGAGGCAAAACTTCCCTGTCCATAACAGGAGGATGACACATCTTGTAGTGCTCCTTCCCCCTTTAGGCCAATCCATGCTGAACCGACAAGATGAACCTAATTTATCAAAAAATTGCTGTCTAGATTATCTACATACATAATTGCCAGTTGTGGATGTAACCGTATCCGACAATGCACTGCGGCATTGTCAGTTGCGAAGCCGCAGTTCGCGCCCACATCATAGCCATGGTAACCAGGGACAACAGCGCATGCGGAACCCAAATTGTCGGCTGAGTAAGCACAATTCTGTTCCCAGTCTAACATTGTGCTACCCATACCACATTTAGGTATAATGAGGTGTTGGTGTTTGCGATGTCACGGAACAGAGTAACGAGGCGTGGCCGGGTATGTCTGCTCTTGCCTGACATTGCCATGCCTTCAGCGATGACCTGACATTGCCATGCCTTGAGCGATGTTACGGCAAGTGACGAGACATGGCGGCACTGACGAGAGAGAGAAAGAGAGAAAAAAATACATACACATTATGTTTATTTACAATTAAAATACACACAGCCTTTATTACATTTAATTAGCCCCAAAAAATATTAATGGATAATCCAGAGCAGGCCATGATCTGTAAAAGAAAGAAGCTTTGCCATTATTTTTGACAAGTTAATAAATTGTATCCTTTCACTTCCTTCGTGTTTTTTGGTCCACTTTTGGGAACAGACAATCACACACATCTAACTGCACAAAACAATGTGCAACCTCCAATTATAGTCACAACAGCTTACAAGAGACCATATAGTGTAAACACACACACACACCACATAGTGAACACAGCTCAAGAAACACAACACCAGATACCAATATACAACACACAACAAGGAAGAGACAGTGCACAGGGGTGAAAGAGGTCAAATGACGCAACACCTGCAATACACAAATGTAGAGGGATGACATACAACAGATATTGGAAAGCGCAAACACTGTGACACATGTGCACTGCTCCTGTCAGCACCACTAAGCATAGACAGATGTTCATTTCACTGCACTCCCGATGCGAAAGCATCGGGTCTATTTCTAGTACTTAAATAAAAGGCAAAGTGCCAACTACTAAGGTTGGACAATCAGTCAGCACAAGCTGAATAAATCAGAAACAATTGCACTAAAGACATTATATAAATTAAAAACATCTTTATTGTTAACATTTAAAAGTGATGGACAGATATACAGCACAGAAATAGAAAAGGAGATTGCACAGTTCAGCCTGTCAGGTAAGTATATGCAATATATAGAATAATAACCTTAAAATAAAATGGATATATGCAATAATTGGCTGAAAAATAGTAGAAGATTTTACAACCAATATTCACAAGACAGAATATAAAGCCAACAAAGCCTTCAATTAGTAAAAACTTGAAGTATTGAGTAATAAAAAGAATTTTCTTTTTTTATATATACATATATATATATATATATATATATATATATATATATATATAATCCTATGGAGAACATATGCAGCATTAACTGTAACCACGAAAATATATTAATTATAGTAATAATGTAATCAGGTTACATAATGCTTAGTGCAAGATAGCTGCATACTATTCCCTTAAGAACCATCAAAAAACTCAAATCCATATAAACATGCTATAACAACAGTAGAACAAAAGTTAATGACCAATACTGGACAATGAAGTGCTGTGCCCTCCGCTCCCGATGCGCGTTTCAGCGTGCTGCCCTTTTCCAAGGGAGATAGTAATAGTGATAAGTTGCCTTACATTGCCGCTCTTTAAATAATGAAGCTGAACCACTGATAGGACCTTGGACATGCGACTCTACTTAGACATCACTTCAGGTCAGCATATAGCAACTACGATGCGTTCGCTGTCACTGTTGGTGAAAGCATCTCCATAGAGCAGGGAGATGCACCAGGGATGTGTTGGTATGTCATTGCTGCTCCTGGTATAGACGCCATCCACAATAGGAAGAACGGACACACCAGTGCGCATGCGCACAAGTGTCATCTGTCAGAGACTCAACGAGGTGTACCATATTACACAGAGAAGGAGGGCGCACTAACCTATCGTACAACATAGAATATGAGCTCAATATATATGTGCAAATATCAAGCTCTTCTAAGATGTTACATGGAGAAAAATACTGCAAGAGTTGGGCAAAAAATTCTTAGTATGATATAAATATTATAGCATATTAATATAATAACAACAAACCAAGATAAATTCACCTAAATTCATATTTAAAATGTATACAGTTTATACATACATATAATATGAAATAATATTATAAAAATCATTCCATATATTATCCCAAATTACCAAAATTATTTTATCACCACATTAGAAAGTGTGTGTGCTCAAAAATTAGAGTAATTTGTTCCAATGGGTTTTTTTTCTGAATCACGCTTTTTTGGATTTACACAGAACCCCCCATCAGCCCTCCATAACACTCAGCAGAAAGGATAGATAGCAACTGAGCCTTATTCCGATTTTTGAGAGTAAAAATAAAGATCTCAGTGTGTTATTAGTAATAGAATGGATTTATTATGCGGGTAGGTGCAATTACAGCGATACCAGATTTATATTGTTTTTTTCCATGTTCTGCTTCTATCAAACAGTAAAATTGCTTTTTTACAGTATAATAAATAGTTTTTCCATTGCAAAATTCTGAGGGCTGTAACTTTTTTTTTGGGGTGCGGTGAAGACGGCTGTATGGGGGCTTATTTTTTGCACAAGTTGGAGATTTTTTGGTACCATTTTGGGGAACATTACATTTTTTGATCAGTTTTTATTCAGATTTCTCAGATGAAGAATGAACAAAAACCAGCAATTCACTTATTTTTTTATATATTTTTTTGCGCGGTTCACTGAGCAATAAAATTGATAAGACCGCATTATTATTCGGGTTGGTACGGTTACAGTGATACCAGGTTTATATCACTTTTTTATGCTTTGCTACTTTTACACAGTAAAATCTATATTTTACAAAAATATATTTTTATATTGTCATATTCTGAGAGCTGGAAATTTTTTATTTTTTTTTCAATTGAGCCATATTTACGGCTTGTTTTTTGGAGTACGGTTTGGCGTTTTCACTTCTATAATTTTTTTTACATATGACTTTTTGGTCGCTTTTTATTCATTTTTTTGTTTGTCAGTATAATGAAGGATTGCCATTTTTTGCGTGTTTTTTAGTTATTTTTTTTACGGTATTCACTGTACGGAATAAGTTACGTCACATTCTTATAGATCTGGAATTTCTGGACTTGGCGATACCAATTATGTTTATATTTTGTTGTTTATTTTTGTTTGAACAGAAAATCTGCATTTTAACATTTTAAGTGGCATAATGGGTTTTCGTGATATGTGTGCTCTTTTTCGTGTGCTTTATTTACGCATTTTATATAACTTTTTTTAGTTTTTCATTTAGTCTTACTGTGGGACATGATTTTTTCACACTTGATGACTGATCCATGGCAACGATCAGCACCCGCGATTATCATCACGGGGGGCTCATCATGCCTTAGGGGGGCTTTTACCCCTGTTTAACCACTTATATGCCAATGTCATAATTGACAGTGGTATTTAAGGGGTTAACTAGCCCCAATTGGTTTCAAAACTGGTCAGGGCTGATGCCCTAAGTGTCACCCTCAGGATTTTCACTCACGGGGATTTTGGCTCAGTGCGCATTACCCTGGAGTTTCGGTCATGCGCACTATGAAGCCGGGTGTAGGCGTCCTGGCTTCAAACTGAAGTAGTGCACATGACCCAAACTCCGGGGAAATGCGCACTGAGTCGAAATCCAACGTCGGTCGGTGATGGCAGAGGAGAGGTGAGATCATCCTGTGACGCTGCGCATTCATTAGCTTGTTAGCACACGTGCAGGGGCCCACAGGGGAGTACTAACTTGCTAATGGGGCCAACTAGCAAGGGGAACTAACGCCCTTGAGACTAGTCCCGCACTCATTAGCATACGGTAAAAGATCTTCAGAAATACTTTTTCTAAAGATCCCTTTATCTATGCTAGTGTATACAGGGACGGTTAGGCAGGGATTAGCAATATGCACTCAGAAATGCTCAAGGTTCTGGGTGCATATTGGACCTGACAGGTTCCCTCTAAATGAAGCTGCTTTGTTTTTGAAACTTCCTGATATTGACATTCTTAGGTGCAGATTACATGCATTTTTTCTTTCTATGTCTCAGAAACACAGTAAAATTGGATGTGCATTTTTCCACCAGTAGATTTTTTTCACGTTTATGAGGAAATTCTTTACCGATAAGTCAGCATACATTCAAGAAAAATTGAAATTGCTACAAATTGAAAAAGGCACCGCAGGTGAATTTACGTAGCATAAAAAAGACACTGTGGAAATTCTATAAATCCCATCCACTTTGCTTGAAATGTAAACTTTAGGTTTTGACACAGCAAAAATACACACCATCAAAATCGCAATAATAACTCATGGTGGGCATGTACCCTAAGAGGTTGAAGAACAAACAAGATACAGGTTTCTTCAGTAATGGTATTTATTTCATCAGTACAACAGCGCCATTATGGCCATAACTTTACTCTATCTTAGATAATAGTGCTGACGTCTTTTTTAAACTTGTTTTCTTCCCATATATTTGTGGTGAGTTTAGTATTGTTCCTATATCTATATACAATGGTTTGTTTTGTTCCTATATCTATGTTGTTAAATTGGTTCTGTTCCCATATTTATGTAGTATATTCTATCCAATTCCTGTATCTATGAATTAACCACTGCTATTTTTATTTTTTTTAATTTTACCGAGTAATATAACAGGAGCTGGACTGACATTGAGACTGATTATATATGATCATGGTACTGGATTTATGCACTGATGATGATTCTGGTGCAATTTTCATTTAGTGATGGGGATATTAGTGTTGCATTCATGTACTGATATTGGTTTTAGTGATGTATTCATGTACTAATGATGGTTCTCATGCTTTGTTCATGTACTTATGATACTGATGGTGATTCTGGTGATATTTTCATGTAATGATAGTGGTTCTGGTGGTGCATTCATCTACTGATGTTCGTTATGGTGTTGTATTCATGTACTGATGGTGGTTCTGGTGATGTATTCAGGTAATTATGGTGGATCTGGGGCTGTATTAAAAATGATGGTTCAGGTGCTGTATTCATATAATGGATGATGGTTCTGGTTCTTTATTCATGTACTGATGATAGTTATGGTCATGTGTTCATGTATGATAGTGGTTCTGGTGCTGAATTTATGCACTGATGATGATTTTGGTGTTACATTCATGCACTGGTGGTGGCTAATTGTGATGTATTGATGCACATATGGTATTTCTAGTGATATACTCATGGACTAATATTTCGTTGTTTTTTATCCATGTAGTGGCATTGGTTCTGGTGCTGTATTTAGGTTCTGATGATGTATTACAGAACAAACGGTGATTCTAATTATGTATTCATGTTCTGATGTTTGATTTGGTTTGTATTCACGTGTGTGTGCACATTGCGTAATTGCATGCATTTATTCTTTTATTCTGCGTATAGCACTGCTGCGTAAATGCATGTGTCCTGCACAATCTATGAAGATTGTCCATGACACATGCGAACGATGCTTTTATGAACGCAGTGATTTGGGTGCTAAAATTTGAACCCAAATGCGTGCGTTCATAAAATGAGCATGACAATTATTCCGTGCGCTATGAATGCAGCTCCCACTCTGTCTATGGTGGGGGCAGCAGCCATAGCGCATGAAATCAGCTTGTTTTGTACAAAAAAAACTGCATCCATTATGCAGTGTTTCGGCAGCGATTTGTGTCAAATCGCTGCAGAATATTCAGCAGTTACGTGCGCATGAGCCCTAAAAAAGGCTGCTCCATTCCTTGACTTGGCTTTTTTACATTTTCTAATAGTCTATGATTGGTTGCACAAAACCATCAGATGTCATAGCAGCAAATAAAGAGAATTCTCCAATGTTAGTGTACCGCCCCGGGGCTCGGCTGGCTGCCGAGCCGCTCGGATCCGTGCTCGTCGGTGGGTGGCTTGAGCTCTCCACGGACCCGGGGGTCACATCGCTCTGAAAGGGGGGTTGGCGCTACACGTAGGGACTTCGGTGGGGAGGTCCACGGCCGGAGCCGCGGTTGTTTGTAGGTGATTTAAGTTCGTGACGCCACCCATGGGTTGTGGTGAATGGGTGGACACCACCGCTGCCGTTGACTAGGCTCCCGGGGACAGTGTTGCGCAGCTTGGTGTTGACCCCCTCCGTGGGTAGGGTAATGATGGTCCCGGGGGCCCGAGGGAGGCGCTGGAGCGCGGGAATAGGTGCGTGCTGGGGTGCCGGAGCGGTGCAGCGCGATGCGTGGCCCGAAGGCACTGGTGTGCTCACTATGATAAACACGC
This sequence comes from Anomaloglossus baeobatrachus, assembly GCF_048569485.1. Taxonomy (NCBI): domain Eukaryota; kingdom Metazoa; phylum Chordata; class Amphibia; order Anura; family Aromobatidae; genus Anomaloglossus; species Anomaloglossus baeobatrachus. The sequence goes on from NC_134360.1 coordinate 132,103,686, forward strand.
TGGAGTCTCTGGTAAACCAAACAAGATGGTGAATGGTGGTGCAGCCGGCTGCAGTTTCCCCTTAACAGGTTGGTGGTTTCCGCCTTTCTCCTGGACCTCTCTTGCGTAAATGTTACGACTCTTATGCCTAAGCAACGGTAGTCTGCTCCCCGGCTTGCTGTGTGTCGGGAGAGCCCTGTTTGCCCGCAGACGCTGGCCCCTTGGGTCTCTATGCCTTGGCGGTGGCTTTACCCTAATGGTTGGGCTGTTGTCTTCAGTCGGGTCTTGTGTGGGAAAGGTCCTAAAGTCCAGTCCTCAATCAGTTGATTTGACTTAGCCTAGTTGTTTCTGGGCCTCGTTCTGGGTCTGAGTACCCCTCCTGGTGCTCCGGTTTCCAATCGGTTCCCCGGTTAAGTACCGGCAGGCCACCGCCCATCCCCGGTCCCTACAGTTCCACCGGGTGTAATCCCAGCTCCTGCAGGCAGCCACCACCGTCTGCCTTCTTGCCAAAGGTGACTGGGCTCCAACCCAGACACCTGGTGTAGACTTTTTGGCAGGCCTGAGCCCAGGTCTGCCCTTGAACTTGACTCAAACTCATCTACTGTCTTTCCCGCCTCCGGGACTGTGAACTCCTCTGTGGGCGGAGCCAACCACCTGGCTCCGCCCCCCTGGTGTGAACATCAAACCTGGAGGGTGGCGACAAGGGTTTTGTAGTTTGGCTGCTGTCACCTTTCTAAGGGGAGGGGGGGTGTGTGTGTGCATGGGACTACCTGGGACGACCTGACTAGTCCAGGGCGTCACGTTTGAATATCCTTTAATATGCTCTGGTGTGTCTCCAGATCCAATAGCATAACAGATGTAAGATCTAAATAAATAAAATACTTCTAGTCACCCTTCTGCTCACCATCTTCTATCCGGTCATCTGTGTATCTTCTTATTACTGCCACTAAGCGCTGAAGCCCTAGGTGTCTTCATTCTGGCCCGGCTCTTTGCAAATCTTTGCCTCCCTGGCCGTGTACAGTGAAGATGGCTCCATACACCACTACTTTTTTGATGTATTGCACATGCTCACAGAGACAGAAGTAACGCAGGACTCAAGCAGCCATTACTGATGGCTAATTACAAATCTTGCTGCTGACTGTGTCCTATGTCACTATTACCACCCTTGGCAACTTCAGTGCTCCAATAAAGATAAGATGCTTACACCCTGGACTCCATTTGTATTGCCAGAGAATTACAGATTTGCAAATACTGTAGCTGCTGGTGAAGCTGCTCTTTAAAATCATTAGGGTATGTTAACATGATTAGTGGAAGATTAGTTCAGTTTTTAACATTAGTGTATCCTCAGTGTTTTCACTGAGACATGTCAATAGTCTCATAGACTATATTGTGTAAGGGCTCATGCACACGTAACTGCTGAATATTCTGCAGCGATTTGACAGCATATGTGCTTGTCAAATCGCTGCAGAAACACTGCATAATGAATGCAGTGTACAAAAAAAGCCAATTTTATGCGCTATGGCTGCTGCCCCCACCATAGACAGAGTGGGAGCTGCATCCATAGCGCACAAATTAATTGACATGCTGCTTTTATGAACGCACGGATTTGGGTAAAAATTTTAGCACCCAAATCGCTGTGTTCATAAAAGCATCGTTTGCACGTCTCATGCACAATCTACATAGATTGTGCAGGGAACACAGGACGCATGCATTTATGCTGCAGTGCAATACGCAGCGTAAATGCATGTAAGTATGCAACGAGCGCATGAGCCCTATGTGTTCCATCTCTGATCACGGTTAGAACATGTATGGGAAACACGGATGACTGAATGAGATGTTACACAGAAAAACAATTAAAAAATGAATCATTCTTCATGGCAAACAGATCTTGTAAATAATGGGGATTGGAAAGAAAATATATTTTTGACATTTCTATAACCCTCATTAGAAAATAATGGAGGTTATTTACCTAAAACCAAAATAACATTTTAATAAACTAAAGATGATATTGTCTTTACAATGATGCTAAATAAGTGTAAGCCTAGGGCTGGCCTGCCCATTGTTCATGAGAGAACACAATGTACCAGAGGTAGGTTTAGGACGGTTTGTTTTATTTACATGCTATAGACAATGAGAAGCTTGCATTCAATGAGGCATAATTAGTAAATAACCTGTGTGCAAACCTAGGTTTCGAATACTTGAAATTTATACCTATTGTGAAGATTTTTTTTCCAGGTGCATTCTCGGTTCAAAGATTCATATATAAAGGTTAATGGCGAATAATGGAGATGAGACAATTTTTTAAGTACAAATTCACTGGCTTTGCTAAATTTTCCCAAAAAATAAATATTTGAATTGAGGCAAATAAATACATGCAAGTCACAAAATTAAAATTGTCTGAAAAATCGGTGTAGACCACTGTCAGTTACTCTTGGCATCTAATGGACACATTTGGAGCTCTGTAATGCAAACAAACCCTTTTTGATTACCAAATTACTTCAACATTTTTGACTAGGGTAAAATGAATGGGTAACACTGGCAAAAAAGATATGCTGGCACTTCTATGGGTTGTCAGTTATAGTATGCAATATTCACGGGTATAGCTCTTTGTAAATTATTAAGATACATCAAAGTCCTTCATATAAAGAGGTACCGTATTTTTCAGACCATAAGACGCACTTTTCCCCCCCAAATGTTGGGGGAAAGTGGATGGTGCGTCTTATAGTCTGAATATAGGGCTGCGGGGAATGAGGGTGCTCCAGTGGAGCGGGTCATCGGCGGCATGAGCAGGCTGTAGCAGCCTGCCGTGACCACGTGGACCCGCTCATTTAATATGCATGCCCATCCTCCCGCCCATCATCTCTCAGCACTGAAGCAGGCACTGACAGGTGGGCGGGATGATGGGCGGGGGAAAAACAGCCAGCCTGCATGATCACCCCTGGCAACTGCAGCCTCGAGTGATCATGTGCAGCTGTATTCACTGCCCCCCGCACATCATCATCAGTGCGGGGGGCAGTGAATCAGTATACATTATTCACCGTTCCCCTGCAGCATCACAATCTCCTCCTGTCTGTGCCGTAGAAACTAGCGGCGCGCACAGCGATGACGTCATCGCTGTGCGCACGTGTCCACACGCAGCCGCCGGCATAGACCGGAAGACATTGCGATGCTGCAGGGGAACGGGGACGGCTCCACACAGCGGCGCTGCCACTGACACAGACGGTAAGAGGAGCGATGCTGCAGGGAGTGAGGTGAGGTAAGGTGAGTATGAACGTTTATTTTTTTTTTATGTGCCACAGGATGCGGCCATACACCAGAATGAGGGCATATAGCAGGATAGGGGTATATTATGAGCAGGCTGGGGAGTATATGAGCAGGCTGAGGGTATATGAGCAGGCTGGGGAGTATATGAGCAGGACATAACCCCATAACAGTGTCAGCAGCAGATCCTCGCCCCATAAAAAAGTGTGTCATGACCACATTTTTTGCTTAAAATTTTATTTTCCTATTTTCCTCCTCTAAAACCAGGGTGCGTCTTATGGTCCGGTGCATCTTATAGTCCGAAAAATACGGTATTCATGGCACTCACCACATGAGGTTTCATCCAAAGTTTTGTTTACTTACATGAAGTGCATACAAGATAGAAATTGCCGGAGACAAATGTGTAATAGTAGGAGCAACACTTGTGTCTCATCTCCAGTATTCACCATAAACCTTTAGGCTATGTGCGCACTTTGCGTTGAGTTACTTGCAGTTCTAAACGCATCCTCTGGCAGAAATTGTCTGTCAAATTTGGTTTTGATCATAAAAACGCTATAAATATGCCGCTATTTACATGCTTTTTCATTGCTTAAAGTCAGATGCGCTTTGAATACAAATACACTACTAAATAAAGTTTAAACATTCAAACACTTTGAAAAAAATAATAACAAATATCATGATTAAAATCATGCACAAAATAGCTCATTTTAATAAAATTATAACTATGTTTTAATATTTATGCATAAAATAACGTTAAATTATGGATTTTCATTAATTTAATTGTCGGACTACGTGTGTGTAAAGGGACATATCATGCCCTTATTACAAAAGTCAAAAACGCATGCGTTTATTTTGTCAAAAAAGCATGTAAAACGCTGGGATTTGATTTAGGATGCGTTTTGAAAGTTCTCATTGACTCTAATGTTAGCAAAACGCTGCCAAAATGGCAAAAACAATTGACATGTTGCTTCTTTAATCGCTGAGTTTTTGCCAAATTCTCTGCAACTGAAACGCTGCGTTTTAAACAGCATTGTGCACCCAAAAAATCACAATTTACCATAGACTTTGCTTGAAAATCAAAACGCATGCATTTTGGCATTAAAAAATGCAAAGTTCGCACATAGCCTTATACATGAATCTGAACTTTGAAACGAGAGTGGAAGTCAATAGGAAACTCGAGCATTTCTCTGGCAGACTCCCCAAGAGGTCTGAGAGGGGCTAGAAAGTCACTGAAATGGATGGAAACACCACTAAACTGGAATGGGAACAGCATGAGGCACATGCCTGGATGCAACTCTGACTCCCAAGTCACTGCTGAAAACAATGTTGTCGGAGTATTAGGCCCTGTGCGCATACTGCGTTTTTACCCGCGTTTTTTGTGCGTTTTTGCTGCAGAAATTTCTTGAGAAAATGGTTGTAACCTTTCTGCAGACATTCCCCAGCAAAACCTATGGAAAAAAAATTAGCTGTGCGCACACTACGTTTTTTTCTCAAGATAATTCTTTCGGTAGATTTTCTTGAGAAAAAGAATGAGCATGTCACTTCTTTTCTGCAGCTAACTGCGTTATTCACTCCATTAACTGTAATGTAATCATGAAATACCACAGGAAATAACGCAGGTAGAAACTTCTGAGCGTTTCATTGCGTTTTCCTACGTTATTCCCGTGTTATTTTATGTTTTTCGGGACATAATGTTCATCGCTGCCCTGCGTTTTGCAGGGAAGTGATATCATTATGACAGGAAGAGTAAACTCAGCAGAGAGTAAACACATATATCACACTCACACACAACACAGACATATAGAATGTACATAGAAATCAAACGTACATATTAAAAATAAAAAACGAAAAAAAAGGTAGGCTCTGCCTTATGTTTACCCTCCAGCCTAGGTAAACACACAGCGGCGGGCCGGTACTCTCAGGCTGGAGAGGGTGAGGGCCATGGTTATTGCCCCCCCCTCCCGCAACCAAGAATATTAGCCCGCCGCTGCCCCGAGAATTTCGCATCCATTATGCGACAGTCCCGTCATGTTACCGGCTCTTCCCAATTGCCGTAATGTGGTGGCAATCGAGGTAATAACAAGTTAATGGCAGCGCATAGCTTCCACTAAGTCCTAGCTTAATCATGGCAGCGTCTATGAGACAGCTTCCATGATTAACCTGTAAGTAAAGTAAATAAACACACACCGAAAAAATCCTTTATTTTAAATAAAATAACAAAAAAGTCCCTCTGTCACCACTTTATTAACCCCCCCAAACACACAGCTCCAGCGTAATCCACAGAGGTCCCACGAAGCTTGCATCTAGCCGCGTCTGACACAGTACTCAATGCTCAACTACAGGTCATTTCTCACGGTCGGTAATATGAACACATTACCGCTCTCGTGAACTGTAGTGTGTCCTCACAGGGACTCTATCTAATGATTGATTGATCTGTCCTCTATCTATTGATTATCTATCGATTATCTTTCTATCCATCTGTTTATCCATTATCTATTTATCTATCTATCTGTCTATCTATTTATCTATCGATTATCTATCCATCTTTCTATCTATCTATCCATTATCTATCTATTTATTTATTTATCTATCTATCTGTCCATCCATCAGACAGCCCCATGGCTTCAAGTAGATTGAAGTGTAGCGCCCCATGGGACAGGTGGTTAACCTACTTGTTGCCTATGTCGTCACTCGCAGTCTAGTCCGGCTTCGTTGACCCGAGGCGTACAGGAAAAATGGTGGTGGAGATGATGGGGGTAGAGTAGGATGAATGTTGTGATGCCACCTGTGGTATGCGGCCAGGGAATCAGCTCTCGCTGCTGTCGCTGTCCTCTGGGGTGGATGGTAGTAGCAGCTATTGATGTTATCGCTCCACACAGGTAGAGCGGGCCCCAGGGAGGATGATGAGAGGAATAGTAATGGTGGGCGTCGAGGCGCGGGGTGGTTTTGCCGGTAATCAAGAGACAAAGTCTATGGCTACGGTTCCAAGTGTCTTTACTCACTCTTTGTGCTGCTCACCCAGTTAGTACTGGTCACTCACTGTGATGGGCTCAGCCGACCCCAGATAAGTTAGGAGAAGTCACCGGTGTTGGAAAGAAGAAGAAAGTCCCTTGTCAGAGTGGTCCTTGTACCTGTGAGGCACCTGGGCTGAGCGGTAGCACCCCCAGCCCCAGGCCCTGTGAAGAGAGAAAAAAGTGGTGTCGTGTCCCAGAACTGATGTCCCGGGTAGATTGACTAGTGATTGTGTGTGTGATGCTCCTCTTCTACCCTAAGTGAAACCCGCCCCCCAGGTGGTTGTTCTAGTGAACAGGGATTCCCCATGCTTCGTGATGGCCATCCCCTGCTTACCCTAGCACAGCTCCCAGAGAGAAGGCTCCTAAGCTTTATGTAAAATGTGAGTGTGGAACACCGGTGATTAACCCCATCCTTACCTGAGGTGACTATCACACCTAAAATATGGTGCAATACTCTGTGGTGACTGGAGCCTCAGGGGCGCCACAGAAGCAAGGGTTTCCAAACTTTTTATTTTATCTTCTTGGAGAGTGTAGACCTTTGCTAATGAAAATTCTTGAACTATTTAGGGGAAACTTCTCCAACCCATTACAGGTAAAGAACACTCTTAGTTCTTTGTCCATTTATTCCCACAAGCGGTGCATTTAGGCCTTTCTCCCATTGTATGAATGCATCTTCATTTTTTTTTTTTTAAAGGAGTTGAGGCTCGCAGGCTGCAGACACTGCTCCCTCCCTGTATAAGTTGATCTTGTGTGTTATTAGTGCTGCCGGGGGCATAATTACTAATAGGTGCATCCGCCTGTGAACTGAAAATGCTGACAGACTGGCTGTTCTGAAAATAAACAAGGCCTAGATTAACCCAGACTTCTCAATCCAAAGATGACAGCAGTGGAACATAAAGCCAATTCAAATGTTCCTTCTATTTTTGGTGTATTCCCATGCACCCTTCCCACCCCAAAAATGGTATATGCTTCATGTTTTTTATTTTTCTTGTCCTCCACCTCCACCATATCCACAAAAGTCATCATGCGGCACTCGCTAAAAATGTTTAGAAGCCCAGCAGGTGCGCCTCAATCAATTGTTTGAGGGCCAGTAGCTGGCCCGTTCTTATAATTTTTACAGGGCCAGTAGGTTTACCATTCTTATAATTTTTAAAGGAAGAGCAGCTGGCCCTTGGTACGTGTTCCTCAGCCACCACTATTTTTCCCGGTGTGCCGTCCCTGCCTTATACCTGCACATGTCCCGTAATATCACCCATGCCCTCACCCACTGCAAACGGACATCAAACTTCATAGGCAGTTGTATCTAATCATGAGAAAATGTATTTAAGGTGTCCACTTGCAAGTTGTTCTCCTATTTGAATCTCCTATGAACAGTGGCATCATGGGCTCCTCAAAACAACTCTCAAATGATCTGAAAACAAAGATTATTCAACATAGTTGTTCAGGGGAAGGATACAAAAAGTTGTCTCAGAGATTTAAACTATCAGTTTTCACTGTGAGGAACATACTAAGGAAATGGAAGAACACAGGTACAGTTCTTGCTAAGCCCAGAAGTGGCAGGCCAAGAAAAATATCAGAAAGGCAGAGAAGAAGAATGGTGAGAACAGTCAAGGACAATCCACATTAAGGAATAACGTTTGGAACTCCATTCTATGTCTGAACTGGGTGCAAAAAACCTAAAAAACATCACTATGGGGAGATAAGGTATGCACACCAGTGACTATGGAAGGGGAATACATGGAATAGCAGAAACTGCTGTGTGAATACTGACATGAAAAACCCAATAGCTACTTGTAAGAATGAAATGTGAAAAATGGAACCTGCATTACTGCCATGAATATATGAATAAAGAGAAATTTAGCTACTGAATTGATCAATGCAGAAGAGCCCCAACACTACGCCAAAGTATTTCTCTACGTTGGGGTCCCTAGCTTGTGTGTGTCCTCTCATGCAGTTAAAAAACTTACCGTGTATGGGACGCTGAGACCCAGGCTATATATGCGTATAATGTGGATTGGCAATAGGTGTGCATGGGGAGGGTTCACAAACGAAAAACTACTAACATTAAGGAATAACGTTTGGAACTCCATTCTATGTCTGAACTGGGTGCAAAAAACCTAAAAAACATCACTATGGGGAGATAAGGTATGCACACCAGTGACTATGGAAGGGGAATACATGGAATAGCAGAAACTGCTGTGTGAATACTGACATGAAAAACCCAATAGCTACTTGTAAGAATGAAATGTGAAAAATGGAACCTGCATTACTGCCATGAATATATGAATAAAGAGAAATTTAGCTACTGAATTGATCAATGCAGAAGAGCCCCAACACTACGCCAAAGTATTTCTCTACGTTGGGGTCCCTAGCTTGTGTGTGTCCTCTCATGCAGTTAAAAAACTTACCGTGTATGGGACGCTGAGACCCAGGCTATATATGCGTATAATGTGGATTGGCAATAGGTGTGCATGGGGAGGGTTCACAAACGAAAAACTACTAACATTAAGGAATAACGTTTGGAACTCCATTCTATGTCTGAACTGGGTGCAAAAAACCTAAAAAACATCACTATGGGGAGATAAGGTATGCACACCAGTGACTATGGAAGGGGAATACATGGAATAGCAGAAACTGCTGTGTGAATACTGACATGAAAAACCCAATAGCTACTTGTAAGAATGAAATGTGAAAAATGGAACCTGCATTACTGCCATGAATATATGAATAAAGAGAAATTTAGCTACTGAATTGATCAATGCAGAAGAGCCCCAACACTACGCCAAAGTATTTCTCTACGTTGGGGTCCCTAGCTTGTGTGTGTCCTCTCATGCAGTTAAAAAACTTACCGTGTATGGGACGCTGAGACCCAGGCTATATATGCGTATAATGTGGATTGGCAATATGTGTGCATGGGGAGGGTTCACAAACGCTAGGGACCCCAACGTAGAGAAATACTTTGGCGTAGTGTTGGGGCTCTTCTGCATTGATCAATTCAGTAGCTAATTTTCTCTTTATTCATATATTCATGACAGTAATGCAGGTTCCATTTTTCACATTTCATTCTTACAAGTAGCTATTGGGTTTTTCATGTCAGTATTCACACAGCAGTTTCTGCTATTCCATGTATTCCCCTTCCATAGTCACTGGTGTGCATACCTTATCTCCCCATAGTGATGTTTTTTAGGTTTTTTGCACCCAGTTCAGACATAGAATGGAGTTCCAAACGTTATTCCTTAATGTTAGTAGTTTTTCGTTTGTGAACCCTCCCCATGCACACCTATTGCCAATCCACATTATACGCATATATAGCCTGGGTCTCAGCGTCCCATACACGGTAAGTTTTTTAACTGCATGAGAGGACACACACAAGCTAGGGACCCCAACGTAGAGAAATACTTTGGCGTAGTGTTGGGGCTCTTCTGCATTGATCAATTCAGTAGCTAAATTTCTCTTTATTCATATATTCATGGCAGTAATGCAGGTTCCATTTTTCACATTTCATTCTTACAAGTAGCTATTGGGTTTTTCATGTCAGTATTCACACAGCAGTTTCTGCTATTCCATGTATTCCCCTTCCATAGTCACTGGTGTGCATACCTTATCTCCCCATAGTGATGTTTTTTAGGTTTTTTGCACCCAGTTCAGACATAGAATGGAGTTCCAAACGTTATTCCTTAATGTTAGTAGTTTTTCGTTTGTGAACCCTCCCCATGCACACCTATTGCCAATCCACATTATACGCATATATAGCCTGGGTCTCAGCGTCCCATACACGGTAAGTTTTTTAACTGCATGAGAGGACACACACAAGCTAGGGACCCCAACGTAGAGAAATACTTTGGCGTAGTGTTGGGGCTCTTCTGCATTGATCAATTCAGTAGCTAAATTTCTCTTTATTCATATATTCATGGCAGTAATGCAGGTTCCATTTTTCACATTTCATTCTTACAAGTAGCTATTGGGTTTTTCATGTCAGTATTCACACAGCAGTTTCTGCTATTCCATGTATTCCCCTTCCATAGTCACTGGTGTGCATACCTTATCTCCCCATAGTGATGTTTTTTTAGGTTTTTTGCACCCAGTTCAGACATAGAATGGAGTTCCAAACGTTATTCCTTAATGTTAGTAGTTTTTCGTTTGTGAACCCTCCCCATGCACACCTATTGCCAATCCACATTATACGCATATATAGCCTGGGTCTCAGCGTCCCATACACGGTAAGTTTTTTAACTGCATAAGAGGACACACACAAGCTAGGGACCCCAACGTAGAGAAATACTTTGGCGTAGTGTTGGGGCTCTTCTGCATTGATCAATTCAGTAGCTAAATTTCTCTTTATTCATATATTCATGGCAGTAATGCAGGTTCCATTTTTCACATTTCATTCTTACAAGTAGCTATTGGGTTTTTCATGTCAGTATTCACACAGCAGTTTCTGCTATTCCATGTATTCCCCTTCCATAGTCACTGGTGTGCATACCTTATCTCCCCATAAGGACAATCCACAGACCACCTCCAAAGACCTGCAGCATCATCTTGCTGCAGATGGTGTCAATGTGCATCGGTCAACAATACAGCGCACTTTGCACAAGGAGAAGCTGTATGGGAGAGGGATGTGAAAGAAGCCGTTTCTGCAAGCACGCCACAAACAGAGTCGCCTGAGGTATGCAAAAGCACATTTGGACAAGCCAGTTACATTTTGGAAGAAGGTCCTGTGGACTGATGAAACAAAGATTGAGTTGTTTGGTCATACAAAAAGGCGCTATGCATGGAGGCAAAAAAACACGGCATTCCAAGAAAAGAACATGCTATCCACAGTAAAATTTGGTGGAGGTTCCATCATGCTTTGGGGCTGTGTGGTCAATGCCGGCATCGGAAATCTTGTTAAAGTTGAGGGTCGCATGGATTCAACTCAGTATCAGCAGATTCTTGACAATAATGTGCATGAATCAGTGACGAAGTTGAAGTTACGCAGGGGATGGATATTTCAGAGAGACAATGATCCAAAACACCGCTCCAAATCTACTCAGGCTTTCATGCAGAGGAACAATTACAATGTTCTGGAATAGCCATCCCAGTCCCCAGACCTGAATATCATTGAACATCTGTGGGATGATTTGAAGCGTGCTGTCCATGCTCGGCGACCATCAAACTTAACTGAACTGGAATTGTTTTGTATACAGGAATGGTCAAATATACCTTCATCCAGGATCCAGGAACTCATTAAAGCGACTAGAAGCTGTTATTTTTGCAAAAGGAGGATCTACAAAATATTAATGTCACTTTTCTGTTGAGGTGTTCATACTTTTGCACCGGTCAAATTTTGTTTAAATGCGGACTGCACATTTTCTGTTAGTACAATAAACCTCATTGCAATCAAGAAATATTACTCAGTCCATCAGTTATTAGATATATGAAACTTAAATAGCTGTTGCAAAAACCCAAATTGTTATAAAGAAAAAAGGTTAACATTAATAGGGGTGCCCAAACTTTTTCATATGACTGTATCTATCTATCTATCTATCTATCTGTTTGTCTATATGTGGAGCCCTGGACAAGCCAGGTTGTCACAGAACAACACCAACACACCCCACACTCCCGGTCAGGCACACCGAAGTCAGACAAAAACCCTTGTTGCCTTCCTCCAGGGGCTGATGTTCACACCAGGGGGGTGGGCCAGGCGGTTGGCCCCGCCTGCCGAGGAGTTCACAGTCCTGGAGGCGGAAAAACTAAGGAGTTGAGTTTTGGAGGTGAAAGTGAGAGGAAGGAAAGTAGCAGTTGAGCAGACAGAAGTTGGTCCGGGTGTGTGGCCCGGACGGATCAGCAAGGTTGGCAGACGGTAGTGACCGTCTGCAGGAGTGGCCTATTGGAGCTAACCATAGGGACCGTGGACGGGCGGTGGCCCGGTGGTACCGGACCGGTGCGCAAAGAGAAGCCAGCACCATCCGGCAGGGGCTTACGGACCCCGGCAAGGCTAGGAGTCGCTGTGAATTTGCCAAATCCGTTAGCGAAGGGAACCTCCTGGGTTTCCCAGCAGCCAAGTCCCGTCAGAAGGCAACAGTCCAACCGAGAGAGAGGGAAACACAGTCACCACCAAGGCTAAAGTTCCCAGGGCCAGAGCCTGCGGGCAAAAGGGGCTCCTTCAGCACCCATCCAAGCTGGGGGAGCGGGTTACCGGTGGGAACCCATTGGAACCGTACACGTTACACAGGTGCAGGGAAAGGCAGTCACCATCAACCTGCCGGGAGGAGAAACACCGCAGCCATCTGTGGGACTCGTCCATCCAGCCGTGTGTTTTACCGAGAACTGTGTCCTCATCATTGGCTGAGTGAGTACCACCGTGCCGTGTGGCACAGCGCTGCCCCCGCGACCCTGCACCTCGCCAGGCCCCGTAACCCGCCTGCCATCCATCCCTACCCCATCACCGGGCCCCGGGACTACGAACCCCCCTACCCACGGAGGGGAGAACTAACATCCAGGCTGCTCCCTGTCATCGCTCCCGGGATCCCCGTTCAGAGGAGCGGTGGTGTCACCAAACTCACCACAACCGTGGGTGGCGTCACGGACAATAACCAAATCCCCACAATCAATCCCAATCCCTTTTCACTCACGGGCGGGGAGCGCTGCTCGAGTCCCCGGGATCCGGCCCACCGCTCGAGCCACCACCGAGCAGCAGCAGCCGCAGCAGCAGCGGCCGGACCCGAGCAGTGGGAGAGCGCAGCATCCCCTCCTCCGCCCGCGACATATATATCTATCTATCTATCTATATCCATTCACCTATCTAGATATCTTTATAACTAGCTTTTGACAGTATGTAAAATATCATGTTTAAAACCAATGTCATATGGATGACACATGGACAACATATGTACAATGCATGGAGACAAGGCAAGGGGGAAAACACACTTGCAGAGCACTCGCATAACACACGAAATGACACTTGCATGTCACTCGCATCTGACTCCAAGATGGTTCAGGAGCAACAATGAAGCTCCATGCAGCTGTGAGTGAACCCGTAATGTTATTATCTGCGATTCCCACCACAGCAATGCAGTGAGGCAGCTTGGGCAGTGTGTCAGTGCATACCATTTCCTGGTGTGAATATGCTCTGTATGGCTGTAGATCCCAAATCATTATTATGACACCCCCTCATATGATCAGTTAATTTTGTGCATTCCTTACCCGATGATAAAGTATTAACATTGTTCCAAAAATGTGTAAATAGGGGATGAGTAGTTTTCCGCATATAAAAAAATACAAGAACAGAAAAACAATATCAACTACATAATCTACAAGTGATTTATCGGTTTACTCTATAAGGCCACCTTCACATGTCAGTGATTCCATTATGTATGTTGCTGTTTTTATACGTACCAGAATCACGCACATATGCAGACCCATTAAAATCAATGGGTCTGTGCACATGTGACGCCCTGGGCAAACCAGAGGTCAAAGGTCATAACACCACCACACCCTACACCCCAGTTAGGAACACCAAGGCTAACCTAAAATCCTTGTTGCCTTCCTCCAGGGGCTGATGTCCACACCAGGGGGTGGGCCAGGCGGTTGGCTCCGCCCACCGAGGAGTTCACAGCCCTGGAGGCGGGAGAACCAGGCAGTGCAGTTTAGGAGGAGGAAGTAGAAGGAAGTGGTAGAGGAGCTAAGGAGAGAAACTGAAGTAAAGGGAAAGTGACAGTTAAGACAGCCTGAAGCTGGTCCGGGTGTGTGCCCCGGACTGAGACATGCAAGGTCAGCAGACGGCGGTGACTGTCTGCAGGGGTGGCTGTTTGGAGGTTGCCAAAAGGACCGCGGCCGGGTGGTGGCCCGGCGGTACCGGAGCGGTATACGAAGAACAGTCAGCACCAGTGGCAGGGGCCTTTCGGATTCCCGGCAAGGCTAGGAGTCGCCGTGAATTTTCCAAATCCGTTAGTGAATGGGACCTCTGGGTCTCCCAACAAGCAAGTCCCGATTGAAGGCAACAGTCCAACCGTTACAGAGAGACACCGCCACCGCCAGGGCACCAGTTTCTCAGGGCCAGCGCCTGCGGGCAAAGTAGGGGCTCCTCCGGCCCATATCCAAGCCGGGGATCGGGTTACCGGTGGGAACCCATCGCAACCATCATCATCTTAGGTGCAGGAAAAGGGACCGTCACCGTCAACTACTGGGGAAAGCAAGTGCAGCCGTCTGTGGAACCGTCTTCCCAGCCGTGTGTTTTACCGAGAACTGTGTCATCGTCTCAGGCTGAGTGAGTACCACAGTGCCGCAAGGCACAGCGCTGCCCCCGCGTCCCTGCACCCCACCAAGCCCTGCATCACCCACCTCATACACTGGGCCCAGGGACAACAACCCCCTACCCACGGAGGGGAGAACCAACAACTTTGCTGCTCCCTGTCATCAGTCCCCCCCCCGGGATCCCCATACAGAGCAGCGGTGGTGTCCACATAATCACCACAACCGTGGGTGGCGTCACGGACAATAAACTATCCCAAATCCCAATCCCCTTTCACTCACGGGCGAGGAGCGCCGCTCGAGTCCCGGGACCCCGGCCCATCGCTCGAGCCACCGAGCTGCAGCAGCAGCAGGCCGCAGCAGCCGCAGCGGCAGCCGGACCCGAGCAGTGGGGGAGCGCGGCGTCCCCATCCTCCGCCCGCGACACACACATCAGTGATTTCTCACTGACGTGTTTCCATGCTCCTCACGGAGACAAGTCCATTTTTCTCCAGCATCACTGATGTCAAACAGACCACACAGTTGTATAATTTGTGAAGCACGTACCGGAGAAACATGTATCTTTTTAATAAAATTATTTTTATGCTCACCTGTCTCCAACGATGCTGTCTCCAACCGCTGCTGTCTCTGTTTACTGGATGGCTAATTATGCTCATGAATACTCACTGCACGCGACCCAGAAGTAAACGCAGTGGAGAGACAGCAGTGGTCGGAGATAGCGGCACGGGAGATATCAGCACCACGAACAGCAGGAGCATGGACAGGGTGAGTATAAGTGCCTGATCTCAGTGTATTATCACGGATAGCACACGGAGATCACACGTGTGCCAACATCACGGCACATGGAGGGCCATGTGTGTGACGCCGTGGCAAAACCAGGTTGTCACAGAGACTGCACAAATCTTCCAGGTGCAGAACTCCATCCTCCTTGGCATACCAAAGAAACCCACACCCAGGTACACAACATCAGCCAGCAAAGCCTAGTCACCACCCATGACAACAGGGACACACCAGTGGATGGGGCCAAGCGGATGGTGACGACCGCCTAGGGGTCCTGTGGTGCCAGGGGAGGGAACACAAACGGAAAGAGTTAGAGCTGAGACTAGAGTTGAGCGCGGTTCGTGGTTCGAGGTTCTCCAGTTCTAGGCTCGAGTGATTTTGGGGCCTGTTCTAGATCGAACTAGAACTCGAGCTTTTTGCAAAAGCTCGATAGTTCTAGAAACGTTCGAGAACGGTTCTAGCAGCAAAAAAACAGCTAAATCCTAGCTTGGTTTCTGCTGTAATAGTGTAAGTCACTCTGTGAATCACACTATTATGACATTTCAGTGTATAGTGTGTGTGAACAGCGCCTTCAGATCACTGCTGTTTCTATAATGGCGATCGCCATTTTTTTTTTTTTTTCCTTGTCTTCCTTCCCTAAGCGCGCGCGTGTAGTGGGGCGGGCCAGCATGTCAGCCAATCCCAGGCACACACACAGCTAAGTGGACTTTTAGCCAGAGAAGCAACGGCATGTGTGATAGGATGTCCATGTCACATGTCCCTGCATTATAAAACCGGACATTTTCCTCCAGGACGCCATTATCTCTTCTGCTTCTTTGGTGTCAGACATCACTGTCGCAGCTCCGTCCTTTGTCCTATCGCTGATACAGCTGTATGCGCTCCATACACAGCGCTGGCCAGCTTAGGGAGAGCACTTTCTAGCAGTCCTTTTAAGGGCTCAAACCGGCAGGGTCAGAGTTAAGGTGACAGGTCCTGAAAACAGCGACAGCGTCTGTGTAGCAAAGGTCAGGGATTTCCTCCCTGCATTTCCCCATTAGGAGGGAATAGAAAGGCAGGCTTCCATTCCTCTACCCAGACCCCACAATCCTGGCACTGTACCCTCCTGTCCTCTGCACACTCCAACTCATTATAACTAAGCCATTATACTAGCTAACACTCAGTGTACCTAGTGGCATCCTATACGTGGCTATTGGACTTTGCTATAGTCCCACTAGTGCAAAGACATTTGCAGAGCGCGTCTGCCTGCATTGCACACTCCAACTCATTATAACTAAGCCATTATACTAGCAAACACTCAGTGTACCTAGTGGCATCCTATACGTGGCTATTGGACTTTGCTATAGTCCCACTAGTGCAAAGACATTTGCAGAGCGCGTCTGCCTGCATTGCACACTCCAACTCATTATAACTAAGCCATTATACTAGCAAACACTCAGTGTACCTAGTGGCATCCTATACGTGGCTATTGGACTTTGCTATAGTCCCACTAGTGCAAAGACATTTGCAGAGCGCGTCTGCCTGCATTGCACACTCCAACTCATTATAACTAAGCCATTATACTAGCAAACACTCAGTGTACCTAGTGGCATCCTATACGTGGCTATTGTACTGTTGTCTAGTCACACTAGTGCAAAGACATTTGCAGAGCGCGTCTGCCTGCATTGCACACTCCAACTCATTATAACTAAGCCATTATACTAGCAAACACTCAGTGTACCTAGTGGCATCCTATACGTGGCTATTGTACTGTTGTCTAGTCACACTAGTGCAAAGACATTTGCAGAGCGCGTCTGCCTGCATTGCACACTCCAACTCATTATAACTAAGCCATTATACTAGCAAACACTCAGTGTACCTAGTGGCATCCTATACGTGGCTATTGGACTTTGCTATAGTCCCACTAGTGCAAAGACATTTGCAGAGCACCTCTGCCTGCATTGCACACTCCAACTCATTATAACTAAGCCATTATACTAGCTAACACTCAGTGTACCTAGTGGCATCCTATACGTGGCTATTGGACTTTGCTATAGTCCCACTAGTGCAAAGACATTTGCAGAGCGCGTCTGCCTGCATTGCACACTCCAACTCATTATAACTAAGCCATTATACTAGCTAACACTCAGTGTACCTAGTGGCATCCTATACGTGGCTATTGGACTTTGCTATAGTCCCACTAGTGCAAAGACATTTGCAGAGCGCGTCTGCCTGCATTGCACACTCCAACTCATTATAACTAAGC
The DNA here is from genome assembly GCF_048569485.1 of Anomaloglossus baeobatrachus. Taxonomy (NCBI): domain Eukaryota; kingdom Metazoa; phylum Chordata; class Amphibia; order Anura; family Aromobatidae; genus Anomaloglossus; species Anomaloglossus baeobatrachus. Next base: position 132,121,194 of record NC_134360.1, read on the forward strand.
CATTATACTAGCTAACACTCAGTGTACCTAGTGGCATCCTATACGTGGCTATTGGACTTTGCTATAGTCCCACTAGTGCAAAGACATTTGCAGAGCACCTCTGCCTGCATTGCACACTCCAACTCATTATAACTAAGCCATTATACTAGCAAACACTCAGTGTACCTAGTGGCATCCTATACGTGGCTATTGTACTGTTGTCTAGTCACACTAGTGCAAAGACATTTGCAGAGCACCTCTGCCTGCATTGCACACTCCAACTCATTATAACTAAGCCATTATACTAGCTAACACTCAGTGTACCTAGTGGCATCCTATACGTGGCTATTGGACTTTGCTATAGTCCCACTAGTGCAAAGACATTTGCAGAGCGCGTCTGCCTGCATTGCACACTCCAACTCATTATAACTAAGCCATTATACTAGCTAACACTCAGTGTACCTAGTGGCATCCTATACGTGGCTATTGTACTGTTGTCTAGTCCCACTAGTGCAAAGACATTTGCAGAGCACCTCTGCCTGCATTGCACACTCCAACTCATTATAACTAAGCCATTATACTAGCAAACACTCAGTGTACCTAGTGGCATCCTATACGTGGCTATTGTACTGTTGTCTAGTCCCACTAGTGCAAAGACATTTGCAGAGCACCTCTGCCTGCATTGCACACTCCAACTCATTATAACTAAGCCATTATACTAGCTAACACTCAGTGTACCTAGTGGCATCCTATACGTGGCTATTGTACTGTTGTCTAGTCACACTAGTGCAAAGACATTTGCAGAGCACCTCTGCCTGCATTGCACACTCCAACTCATTATAACTAAGCCATTATACTAGCAAACACTCAGTGTACCTAGTGGCATCCTATACGTGGCTATTGTACTGTTGTCTAGTCACACTAGTGCAAAGACATTTGCAGAGCACCTCTGCCTGCATTGCACACTCCAACTCATTATAACTAAGCCATTATACTAGCTAACACTCAGTGTACCTAGTGGCATCCTATACGTGGCTATTGGTCTTTGCTATAGTCCCACTAGTGCAAAGACATTTGCAGAGCGCGTCTGCCTGCATTGCACACTCCAACTCATTATAACTAAGCCATTATACTAGCTAACACTCAGTGTACCTAGTGGCATCCTATACGTGGCTATTGGACTTTGCTATAGTCCCACTAGTGCAAAGACATTTGCAGAGCGCGTCTGCCTGCATTGCACACTCCAACTCATTATAACTAAGCCATTATACTAGCTAACACTCAGTGTACCTAGTGGCATCCTATACGTGGCTATTGTACTGTTGTCTAGTCACACTAGTGCAAAGACATTTGCAGAGCACCTCTGCCTGCATTGCACACTCCAACTCATTATAACTAAGCCATTATACTAGCAAACACTCAGTGTACCTAGTGGCATCCTATACGTGGCTATTGTACTGTTGTCTAGTCACACTAGTGCAAAGACATTTGCAGAGCACCTCTGCCTGCATTGCACACTCCAACTCATTATAACTAAGCCATTATACTAGCAATTTTTGCTGCCAGTTTAAGGGCCGTAGTTACATTGTCAGGGATATTTATTCTTTATTATTCTGCTGTTAATAAAGCTAGACCACCACTGCAATCTACACCACCTCTCAATTTTTACTACCACATTTTCAGTCCAGAATATTGTCGCAATCAACATGAGTGGCAAAATGACAGATGCTGGTGGAAAGGGGAAGAGGCATGGTGGAAAAGGAAAAAAAGGTTTTGTCCGTGGGGAAGGTGGCAAAGCTCCATTATCATCTGCTGAAGATAGACCATCTACCAGCAAAAGTAAGATGTCTACTACTTACCGTGGACAATCCGATGTGCTCCCTTTTTTACGGACACGAACAACAGGAACAAAGGTAGATGATGGGCAAAAAAGGAAAATGCTTGAATGGATCTCAAGTGGTCCAACAAGTGCCCTCTCAGCCACTTCAAGTACCGCATCCAAAAAACACCAGTCCTCTGAGTTGTCATCCCAATCAAACTTGCTTTCTCCCAGCTCTGAAGTCTCCATCAGCCCTGCACAGTATGGTGGAACTGAGATGGCTGAGTCTGCAGAGCTGTTCAGTCACACTATAGCCTGGGAATCAGAGGTCTGCTCCCAAGCTACAGTCAGTACAGAACAGGAAATGGTCTGCAGTGATGCCCAGAACCTTTGTGACTCTGATTCAGGCCGTGAGGACCAAGTTTCTGAGCATAATGTTGACCCTTTGTCACAAACTGTAACACCTGTGGTTATAGACAATGAGGAACATTCTGATGAAGATGAGACGCAGATACCCGATTGGGATGACAACTTAAACATTCGGTCAGGGCAAGAAGAGGCTCGGTCTGAGGGGGAGGGGAGTGCAAACACAACAATTGATGATGAAGTTCTAGATCCCACCTACTGTCAACCCCCAGTCAGGCACTCTAGGAGGTCAACAGAGGCGGTGGAGGAGGATGCAACCGACGACGAAGTTACCTTGCGCCTTCCTGGACAGAGTCGGAGCACTGGTAGCACGTCTACAACTGCATCCTCAGCCACCACTCTGCCTCTGAGCATTATTCGGGGTGGATCAACAGGTCGCATGGCCTCTAAGCCTTGCCTAGCCTGGTCCTTTTTTGACATAGCAAAAGATCGCCCAAATTATGTGATCTGTAAAATTTGTCATGGTTCTCTTAGTAGAGGTCAAAACCTCAGCAGTTTGACAACTTCTTCCATGAATCGTCACATGAATAAATATCATATGGCCCGGTGGGAAGCTCACCGTGCTGCAATGCGGCCTAGCGGAGCGAACCATCCACCGCCTGCCCCTTCCAGTGCATCCGCGCGCTCGTCATCTTCTAGGACTGTGGGGACAGCTGTCACACCTGTTTTTCCACCCACAACTTCCACCACTGTAACTGCAACAGGCAGTTTGCTTGGTAGGTCGTCAGTTGGTTTGGAAGGGGAAACAAGTGAGTGTGTACAGCTCTCTCAGACATCGATAGCACCAACTTTGGATGAAGGCAACATCATGTCTCCGCCTGCACTTTCCTCACAAACCTGCATTTTTCCAGGGACTCAACACCGTCTACACACAGCAGCCAGATCTCTGTCCCTCAGATGTGGTCAAATAAAAGGCCACTTCCTGCGACCCATGACAAAGCTAAGAGGTTGACTCTATCCCTCTGTAAGCTCTTGGCTACCGAAATGCTGCCTTTCCGCCTGGTGGACACACAGGATTTTAGAGACCTTATGTCTGTCGCTGTGCCCCAGTACCAGATGCCTAGTCGCCACTACTTCTCTAAGAAAGGTGTGCCCGCGCTACACCAGCATGTCGCACACAACATCACCGCTTCATTGAGAAACTCTGTGTGTGAACGGGTGCATTTCACCACCGATACTTGGACCAGTAAGCATGGACAGAGACGTTACATGTCGCTGACTGGGCACTGGGTAACTATGGTGATAGATGGTGAAGGGTCTGCTGCACAAGTCTTGCCGTCCCCACGACTTGTGTGTCAATCCTCTGTCTGTCCAAGTTCCGCCACTGCTTCTGCATCCTCCACCTCATCTGGGTCCTCCACCTCCGCCCCAAGCCTGCCTGGTCAGGCCACCAGCGTTCTCACTGCGCAGAAGGAATCACGCACCCCTCATTACTATGCTGGCAGCAGAGCACAACGGCATCAGGCGGTCTTTAGCTTGACATGTCTTGGGAATAAGAGTCACACAGCTGAGGAGTTGTGGTCAGCTCTGCGGTCCGAGTTTAATAAATGGTTGTCTCCACTGAACCTGCAGCCTGGTAAGGCCGTGTGCGACAATGCTGCAAACCTGGGTGCGGCCCTTCGCCTGGGCAAGGTGACACACGTACCTTGTATGGCTCACGTGTTGAACCTTGTCGTGCAGCAATTTTTAACACAGTATCCCGGCCTAGATGGCCTTCTGAACAGGGCACGAAAACTGTCTGCTCACTTCCGCCGTTCAAGCGCCGCAGCTGAGCGACTTGCATCGCTCCAGAAGTCTTTCGGCCTGCCGGTTCATCGCCTGAAATGCGATGTGGCGACACGCTGGAATTCAACTCTCCACATGTTACAGCGACTGTGGCAGCACCGCCGTGCCCTGGTGCAATACGTCATGACGTATAGCCTGGGCCAACGAGATGCAGAGGTGGGGCAGATCACCCTGATGGAGTGGTCTCAGATCAAGGACCTATGCACCCTTCTGCACAGTTTCGACATGGCGACGAATATGTTTAGCGCTGACAATGCCATTATCAGCATGACGATTCCAGTCATTTACATGCTGGAACACACGCTAAACACTATTCGGAGTCAGGGGGTGGGACAACAGGACGGGGATGAACTACAGGAGGATTCATATGTGCAAGACACAACAACATCACCAAGGTCCAGACGTTCATCATCACCAAGGCGCCAGGCATGGGAGCATGGGGTACAGGGATCAACAAGGGCGCATGGTAGCAGGCGAGATGTTGAGGAAGGTGCAGGAGGACATGAAGAAATGGAGGACGAACAGTCCATGGACATGGAAGACTCAGCAGATGAGGGAGACCTTGGTCAAATTTCAGTTGAAAGAGGTTGGGGGGAGATGTCAGAGGAAGAAAGAACGGTTAGCACCTCTATGCCACAAACACAGCGTGGACTTGGTCCGCATGGCTGCGCAAGACACATGAGTGCCTTCTTGTTGCACTACCTCCAACATGACCCTCGTATTGTCAAAATTAGAAGTGATGATGACTACTGGCTTGCCACACTATTAGATCCCCGGTACAAGTCCAAATTTTGTGACATAATTCCAGCCATAGAAAGGGACGCACGTATGCAAGAGTATCAGCAGAAGCTGTTACTCGATCTTAGATCCGCTTTTCCACCAAACAACCGTGCAGGTGCAGGGAGTGAATCTCCCAGTTGTAACTTGACAAACATGGGACGGTCTCGTCATCTTCAACAGTCTACACGTACCAGTAGGACCGTATCTGTTGCTGGTAACAGCAATTTTATGGAATCTTTTCATAATTTTTTTAGACCCTCCTTTGCAAGGCCACCAGAGACAACAAGTCTGACACATAGTCAACGGCTGGAGAGGATGATACAGGAGTATCTCCAAATGAACATCGATGCCATGACTGTGCAATTGGAGCCTTGCTCCTTTTGGGCTTCAAACCTAGAAAAATGGCCAGAGCTCGCAACTTACGCCTTGGAGATTTTGTCGTGTCCAGCTGCCAGCGTTGTCTCTGAACGTGTCTTCAGTGCTGCTGGGTGTGTGCTGACAGATAAGCGCACGCGTCTGTCCAGTGACAATGTGGACAGACTGACGTTCATCAAAATGAACAAGTCATGGATCCAGAAGGAATTTACAACCCCTGTGTCATCCTGGGGAGAGTAAATGCTTGTGGATTTGGAATGTGCTTGATGCAAATCTAGCTGTGAAGTGTACAACTAGGGCACAAGTGCTGCCACTGAATGGGTGGGTGTGTGTGGGGCACAATTTTTGGAAAAAAGGGAGACTCCGCTTGGAGTAACCCTTGCTTACATTGTTTTTAAAAGAAGCCAAGATGAACAGAGCTGGGATCAGGAAAGACTTTGCTACCTACCCTGGTGTCATGCTGGGGACGGTTAATTATGGCGTATTTTTGAATGTGCTTGATGCAAATCTAGCTGTGAAGTGTACAACTAGGGCCCAAGTGCTGCCACTGAACGGGTGGGTGTGTGTGGGGCACAATTTTTGGAAAAAAGGGAGAGTCCGCTTGGAGTAACCCTTGCTTGCTGTGTTTTTAAAAGAAGCCAAGATGAACAGAGCTGGGATCAGGAAAGACTTTGCTACCTACCCTGGTGTCATCCTGGGGACGGTTAATTATGGCGTATTTTTGAATGTGCTTGATGCAAATCTAGCTGTGAAGTGTACAACTAGGGCCCAAGTGCTGCCACTGAATGGGTGGGTGTGTGTGGGGCACAATTTTTGGAAAAAAAGGGAGACTCCGCTTGGAGTAACCCTTGCTTGCTGTGTTTTTAAAAGAAGCCAAGATGAACAGAGCTGGGATCAGGAAAGACTTTGCTACCTACCCCGGTGTCATCCTGGGGACGGTTAAGAATAGCGTATTTTTGAATGTGCTTGATGCAAATCTAGCTGTGAAGTGTACAACTGGGGCACAACTGCTGCCACTGAAGGGGTGGGTGTGTGTGGGGCCCAATTTTTGGAAAAAAGGGAGACTCCGCTTGGAGTCACCTTGCGGTGTTTTACATGACTTTAGAAGGGCGTGCCATGCCTATATCTGTGTCTCCTCTTTTTCTTTGTCCAGCTCTTTTGTTTTCGCATGAGTATATGTCCTTGTCACTTTCCCATGTGTTTGAGTTGTTTGTCACCTTTTGGACACCTTTGAGGGTGTTTTCTAGGTGTTTTTCTGTGTTTGTGATTGCCTGCCATTGTTTCCTATGCAGTTCGAGTTCGGTTCGTCGAACGTTCGACGAGCCGAACTCGAACGGGACCTCCGTTCGGCGAACCGGCCTCGAGCCGAACCGGGACCGGTTCGCTCATCTCTAGCTGAGACACAAACAGTACTGACAGTGAAAGTGAGAGGAGTGTGAAGTGACAGGGTAGTCAGGGGTTGGAGCCCCTGGACTACCAGACTACTGACTAGGTGGCAGTCGGCAGACAGGGCCACAGGCGACGGAGATCCGGTTGTGGGAGACCTTAAGTGGACCGGGGCAGGGTTGTAGCCTGCCGGTGCCAACAGCGGGAATCCGGTCCAGAGGCCGTGCACAGTTGGGGTGCCTGGACCCTAGGGCGAGGACTGCTTCAAGCCCCTTGTCAATTAGCCAGCAGGGATCAAGGTTCCACGCCTTGTCCCACCAGCAAGCCCAGAGAACGAGACGGAAGCCTAACGAGGGGCATAGGGCTCCGCAATTGCCTGCTAAGATCCCACGTGTCAGATCTCGCGGGCCACAGCTTCCAACACAAAGAATTACCGGGAGTGGACTTCCCCATTCCAAGCGGAGTAGTCAAATTAAGGACACAAACACTAAGTGCAGGAGGAAGGGACCCCTGTTTGCTGTACCAGGGTGTGGGATCCAAATACACCCACCGGAGGTCACCGGTCACTGGCAATTTGGTTTACCACTTGAACTTTGTGTGAATTCCTCTAGAACTGTGAGTACACCAATACCACCTGGTCCGGCCCTGCAGAATACGCTCCGCAGCATCCTTCCCTGTACACCTGGGCCCCGGGACAACACCTCCCCTACCTGTGGAGGGGATATCCTCCTGCTGCACTGCTCCATCAGCCCCGGGCGCCCCAAACCAAGGCAGCGGCGGTGTCACCAAGTATCACCATGACCCACGGGTGGCGTCACTGACAAACTCTTCCCCTGTAAGTACCCCTTTTTCTTTTATTGCTGTGGGCGACAGGCTGCTGCACAAGCCCTGGATCCTGCTGCCACTCGAGCCACAGCCACGATCCCAGATTCAAGCGCCTCGGGTAGCCTCCCCTGCCATGGTCAGTCACCCCCTGACCACGACATATGCGTCTTTAACACATCAGTGAAAAACGTGTGTATTTTTCACTGACGTGGGAAGGAGGCCTAAAAGATGGGACCTAGTCTAACTACTTCCTTGCTGGCCAAGTTAAAATTAAAAAGAAAAAAACAACTTGGACCACGTAACATTTTGTGGCATTGTTTATTCTAGAACTGTAGATCGGGCTTGTAATATCTTATTGCTTTAAAGTGTTTTAGGTCAGAGCAGAATTTCCGCTCCAAAGTGAATTTGTGAATTTCTTGAGTGTTATGATTTAACGTGACTGTGTGACCAGCGCTGGCATTGAGAAGGGGCAGCGTAGGCACAAGGTTTCCATACATAGCTTTTGTTCCATAGTAATGTGGCGCCCTGGACTAGCCAGGTCGTCACAGGTACTACAACACACACCCCCACCCTGAGACAGGCACATCAGCCACACACAAAATCCTTGTTGCCTCCCTCCAGGGGCTGATGTCCACACCAGGTGGGGTGGAGCCAGGTGGTTGGCCCCACCCACTGAGGAGTTCACAGTCCTGGAGGCGGGAAAAGAGTCAGATGAGTCAGGGAGAGTGTAGAGTGCAGTAGAGGAGTGAAGTGGAAGTGGAGGAGAAACTGACCGTGTCCGGGTGTGTGGCCCAGGCACCAAGAGCAAGGTTGGCAGACGGTGGTGGCCGTCTGCAGGAGAGGCAGATCAACGCGGAACCGTACGACCGGGGTCAGGTGGTGGCCCGCCAGTACCAAACCGGGGAGCGAAGTGAAGCCAGCACACTCAGGCAGGGCCTGCGGACCCCGACCAGGCTTGGAGCCACCATTAGAGGTCAAATCCGTCAGTGACCGGAACCCCAGGGGTTTCCTAACAGCCAAGACCCAATTGAAGGCAACCGTCCAACCAGCAAAAGGAAATACAGGTACCGCCACAGCTAGAGTTCCAAGGGCCAGAGCCTGCGGGCAAAAGGGCTCCTCCGGCACCTATACATGCTGGGGAGCGGGATACCGGTGAGAATCCATCGGGACCGAACATACACACAGATGCAGGGAAAGGCAGCCACCACCAACCATCCGGGAGAAACTACAGTCCATCCAGCCGTTTGGTTTACCAGAGACTTTGCATACATTTGTGGCTGAGTGAGTACTACCGTGCCATCCGGCACCGCGCTGTGCAGTCCAAGCGACCCTGCACCTTCCCGACCCTGCCTCCCTGTCACCTCACCGGGCCCCGGGACAACCAACCCCTACCCACGGAGGGGGAAACAACATCCCAGCTGCTCCCTGCCATCTCTCCCGGGATCCCCGTCACGAGCAGCGGTGGTGCCCCAACCTCACCACAATCCGTGGGTGGCATCACGGACCAAATCCCCAAACCCAAACTGCCCCTTTCACTCACGGGCGAGGAGCGCCGCTCGAGTCCCTGGATCTGGCCCACCGCTCGAGCCACCGAGCAGCCATCGCAGCAGCGCCGGACCTGAGCATTAGCAAGCGCAGCGGCTGCGGCGCCCTCCCCGAACGCAACAACTTAGCATCACGAACAGGATCTTACCGTTCTGCCGGCTGGTAGAAGTGCGCCTTGTGTCCCGCCGGCGGTGTCCGGCCGAAAAATTTCAGAATCCGCCATCTTGAGCGCGAAGATTTTCCCGCTCAAGCCTCTTCTCGAGCAGTGGAGTTGTCGCGGGCGGAGGAGGGGACGCTGCGCTCTCCCACTGCTCGGGTCCGGCCGCTGCTGCTGTGGCTGCTGCTGCTCGGTGGTGGCTCGAGCAGTGGGCCGAATCCCGGGGACTCGAGCGGCGCTCCTCGCCCGTGAGTGAAAAGGGTGGGGATTTGATATTGTCCGTGACGTCACCCACGGTTGTGGTGAGGTTGGTGACACCACCGCTGCTCTGGACGGGGATCCCGGGAGCGATGGCAGGGAGCAGGCTGGATGTTAGTTCTCCCCTCTGTGGGTAGGGGGTTGGTTGTCCCGGGGCCCGGTGATGTGGAAGGGATGGATGGCAGGCGGGTTACGGGGCCTGGTGAGGTGCAGGGTCACGGGGGCAGCGCTGTGCCGCACGGCACGGTGGTACTCACTCAGCCAGTAACACACACGGAGTCTCTGATGAAACAAATGGCTGGATGGACGGGTCCCCAGACGGCTGCGGTGTTTTTCCTCCCTGACACCAGGTTGGTAATGTAAGTCCTTTCCTGCACCTTCCGTACGCTCCTCCTGCGCTCCGGTTTCCAGCTGGCTCCCTGGTTAAGTACCGGTGGGCTACCGCCCAGTCCCGGCTAACTACGGTTCCACCAGACTGTCTTCCCGGCTCTCGCAGACGGCCACTACTGTCTGCCTGACTGCTACACGAGGGCCCTAGGCTCCAACCTAAGCCCCAGTCTGCGTCTGCCTCTCTGCAGACCTCCTCTCTCTTCCTCTGCCTGGACTTGTCTGGGCTTGTTTCCTGCCTCAGGCCAGCTAAACTCCTCAGTGGGCATGCCCATCCGCCTGACTCCGCCCACCTGGTGTGTCTGTCTGAACCCAAGGAAGAAATCAGGCCTCATTGGGGATAACTCCTGTGAACTGCTGAGGGCGGGGGTGCGTGTGCGTGTTGTCACCTGTGGCCCCTGGCTTGTCCAGGGCGCCACAGAGGCGCGAAAGCCGAAGCCCCGCCCCTGAAGAGGAGGCTCCGAGAAAAGACCAAGGGGGGACGCGGATGGAGAGATGGTGGCGTCCTCGGGTTGGAGCGCGGGAGCGCCCGCCAACGGAGCGTCTAAGCTCTGGAGGAGCAGAGGAGGAGTAGCCTTTGAAGACTGCGGCCTGGGTGAGCTCCCCGCCGGGACCGCTGCTTGGCTGGAGCGGGAGCTGGGCCGGTTCTGCATGTAGGTGAGGGCGCAGAGCTTGCAGCAGCTGCTGGATTGGAAGGCGGAGGTGCGCAGAATGGTTGCCGTGGTGTGGGCCCGTGAGCAAGGGGCCGCGGCGGCCATGCCGCATCATGATCAGGCCACCCAAGTTCCTGAACTAGCCTTGATCGAATGCGAGCCGGGGTCCGGTACTGCAGCAGGAGGTCCAGCGAGAGTGCAGCTGATGGAAGAAGAGGTCCCGAGCACGCTGCCCCCGCCACCGTTCCCAACGGCGATCAGCGGTTCTGTACTGCACTGCCTATGGAAGGAGAACCTGATGTACCGTCCGGTCCCCGACTGGGCCGACCCCCCACGGTGGTAGCCGCCCCAAAGGCAGCGGTCCCTCCGTTGCACTGTTGTCCCCGTTGGGACCGTCAGTACCGTGAGTTACCGTTACAGATGAATGATAAGACTAATCAAACCGAAGTTTAACCTGATTGACACCATGATTGGTCCGGCCGTTGCCGGCATGTTGTCCCCGTAGGGACCCTTTGCTACCGTTGCATGAGGAACTCTTCATGGACATGCCTGAGAACTTGCAGGGCACCCACAAACTGGTGGGATTGTAAATATGTTGGGGCATGTTTCCGTTGCTGCCTCCGAAGAGCCTGATTTGGAGGATGGGCCTGGAGGAAAGAGATGGCCCAGGCCCGCCACTACCGCAACCGGTGGCAATCCTCCGGGGGTCAGGGGTCCCCATGGACGTGGGGTCCCCTGAAGTGACTGTCGGGTGCGAGACACCGTACCCGTTCCCGCTCGGGCAGCCTGGATCTGGACTGGAGTCAAGGGGTGCTGCCCATTTTCTTAGGGGCAGCATCAGGGCCAGGTTGCTTGGGTGGGAGAGCGGAAGCCGTCCGTTTAATGTTAGTAAAAGTGTAATATGATTGTTTTGCAACGTTCAAGTGTCCTTACAAGTATGCGTATGTTGAAAAGTTTTAAATGTTATTTATCTTTTACAGTTAAAATAAAAAGAAGAAAAATAAAATTGGTGATGGACGGGCAGCCCGCGGACGGTCTGCATTTAACCAAGGGGGAATGTGGCGCCCTGGACTAACCAGGTCGTCACAGGTACTGCAACACACACCCCCACCCTGAGACAGGCACATCAGCCACACACAAAATCCTTGTTGCCTCCCTCCAGGGGCTGATGTCCACACCAGGTGGGATGGAGCCAGGTGGTTGGCCCCACCCACTGAGGAGTTCACAGTCCTGGAGGCAGGAAAGGAGTCAGATGAGTCAGGGAAAGTGTAGAGTGCAGTAGAGGAGTGAAGTGGAAGTGGAGGAGAAACTGACCGTGTCCGGGTGTGTGGCCCAGGCACCAAGAGCAAGGTTGGCAGACGGTGGTGGCCGTCTGCAGGAGAGGCAGATCAACGCGGAACCGTAGGACCGGGGTCGGGTGGTGGCCCACCGGTACCGAACCGGGGAGCGAAGTGAAGCCAGCACACTCAGGCAGGGCCTGCGGACCCCGACCAGGCTTGGAGCCACCATTAGAGGTCAAATCCATCAGTGACCGGAACCCCAGGGGTTTCCTAACAGCCAAGACCCGATTGAAGGCAACCGTCCAACCAGCAAAAGGAAATACAGCTACCGCCACAGCTAGAGTTCGAAGGGCCAGAGCCTGCGGACAAAAGGGCTCCTCCGGCACCTATACACGCTGGGGAGCGGGTTACCGGTGGGAAACCATTGGGACCGAACATACACACAGGTGCAGGGAAAGGCAGCCACCACCAACCATCTGGGAGAAACTACAGCAGCCGGCTGCGGGGCCCGTCCATCCAGCCGTTTGGTTTACCAGAGACTTTGAATACATTTGTGGCTGAGTGAGTACTACCGTGCCATCCGGCATCGCGCTGCGCAGTCCAAGCGACCCTGCACCTTCCCGACCCTGCCTCCCCGTCACCTCACCGGGCCCCGGGACAACTAACCCCTACCCACAGAGGGGGGAAACAACATCCCAGCTGCTCCCTGCCATCTCTCCCGGGATCCCCGTCACGAGCAGCGGTGCTGCCCCAACCTCACCACAAACCATGGGTGGCGTCACGGACCAAATCCCCAAACCCAAACTGCCCCTTTCACTCACGGGCGAGGAGCGCTGCTCGAGTCCCCGGATCCAGCCCACTGCTCGAGCCACCGAGCAGCTATCGCAGCAGAGCGAGCACCCGAGCGTTAGCGAGTGCAGCGGCGGCGGCGCCCTCCCCGCCCGCCACAGTAATAATCAACCTGGAAATAATTTTACTTGTCTGATACAAAATATCATTACATAAAAATACTGGTTTAATGGTGGCTTGAATTTGAATTTATATTATTTTTTCAAAAACAACTGCCAACTAATTCAAGAGAAAAAGACTCCTAAGTTACACTGTTTATGTGTCAGGCTAATATTAGCACACGCGATGTGTAAGGTTTACTATACCTGCTTAACAACATGAATAAATTAATTGACTTGGAAACTGCTAATATATTGATGTGAGCCAAAATAAATAGAATACTGACACATCTGGAATTACTCAGAGCTCATATTTGGAAGCAATGATTCCGTAACAGGACCGGATTTTCTTCCTAAAATAGTGCACTGCTTGTTGTTACATCATGATCTTATTAAGAAATCATAAGGGTATGTTCATTCAGAGTTTTATTAATAGAAAAATGTGGAATGGTTTTAAAAGTAATCTATCAGCAGATTTCTGATATTTAGTATGAGAGCAGCATGATGTAGGAGCAGAGACCCTGATTCCATTGATGTGTCACTTTCTGAGCTGCTTCATGTTGTGTCAATAAAATCAGTGAAATATAAGCAGGAGATTATTACTAGAGGACTAGTTGTCTCATGATATGTAGTCCTCATGCTGTGTATAACTCTGTCCCCATCACTGATTGCACATGATACAAAGAAAGCTGCCAATCAGTGGTGAGTGTGGGGTTTTAAAGAGCAAGGAGCCTAGAAATTGACACATTGCTGAAATCATGCTGTCTGTCCCTGATATCTTGAAAATGTTATTTACCACTTGTTTTTAATGGCAAGTTTGCTAAAAATTTTATGAGTAATCCTCATCAAAGAAATTATATCCTTATTTTCTGGCTTATAAGACGAGCTTCTTACCTCTAAAACTGGGACAAGCACCATTGATCTGCGAGATGCTTTGAATCACTGGCGGTTAACGCAATGGACTTCTAGAAAATAGCCAGAGAGGCCAATCTGTGTCAACACCGCCTCTGCAACTACTTTTTTTAAGTCCATCGAGTCAACGGCTGGCAATTCAATGGAACCCACAGTCCGCCGGCAGATCAATCGCGCTCGCCGCCTCGTCACCCCACAAGCCCGCAGTATCGCCGACCTTCTACTGCCACACATTGACCCTCTTAAGCCACGACACCCCCTCCTCCGAGTCCACCGGAAGATATATGGCGCCCGCCACCGTGACACCCCATGAGCCCGCAGTATTGCCAACCCTCCGCACACTGACTCTCTTGAGTCACGACACCCCCTCCTCCAAGCCCGCAGCATTGCTGACCCTCCTGAGGTGTGACACCCCCTCCTCTGAGCCAGCAGAATTGCCTCTGCCTCCTGTGACCTTCATATGCCACTCCACCCCTGCCACTCCCCTCTGGTGAGCTAATATAAGAGGCACTAGGATTATAAGACGGACCCTCATTTTAACAGTAAAAATTAGTTTTTTCTTATTTTCCTCCTTCATCTTATTATCCAGTGCATCTTATAAAAATAAAAATACGGTGCTTACTTTTTCATTTTTTCACATTTTTACTTTTGAGAAACTGTCTCCTCATGGAATCCACTCCAAAATATGGTATTTCCAAATCAAATGACTGCAAAAAATGCTTCCGTAAAAACTGCAGGAAGCGAAAAAGTTCTCCAAAAACTCAAAACCTTACCTTAAAACAAAATGAGCAAATATCCTGCAAAAAGTAATGGCACATGTGAATTACATAAGGTACTTTGTTGACTCTATTTTCCAAAGAGCATAAACCTCAACCAACAATGACAAAGTGTCCCAATAAGAATGGTCTCTAACTCACGTAGTTCATCTCTCTATGTGCCAGCAGGTCTCAAAAAAGAGGGAGCAGAACAGGGCCCAGGACTGATTGTTTCCACACCTGCCCATGGAAAGCTGTAACTAAATAAAATCAAACAAATAAATCTAATAAATAAAATAAAATAGATAAAATCCACAGTTTACAAAGAGGGAGCTAACACTTTTTCATTATCTTTAGTTAATGGTTTATATACATGTCATAGACGACTCGGCAGTTTCTTTACAACACTTAGCAAAAATATATTGCCAAGTTGGCATAAGCTACTCATAAAGATAGCAGTGACATTTAGTCAATTATTCTCTTACCAAAACCATCATTATGATATAATGCATCTATATTATGCATTTTAGGTTCCATTCCCATTATTGTCCTGGCTTTCATTTATAAAGGAGTCTTCTGATTCAATCCAAGTGATCACATTGAGTTTTTTAAGTAATGACAATAATACCTCAGTGAAATATTCTGTAAACCATGATCGATCGTGAACAACCACCGAATGAACAGGTACCTACTTAAAGGGAACCAATCACCAGTATTTTCGTATATAACCTAAAGCCAGAGCTATACTGGCACTATCAGGCTGATTCTATACATACCTGTAGTGGTCAGCTCGGATGCTGAGGTTTTGAATTCCAAGAAATTGAAGTTTGTAAAATAAGCAGGTTCTTGAGTGACAGTTTCACTGGAGCAGATCATACTGTATATTCATAGTTATCCCATCCCCCTGTTAGAATTAGCATAAGTATTATACAAATTACTCACTTTGTCTAAGGAAGGACCTGTGTGAGGTCATACCCATGTGACCTGGTATCAGCTTTGGTGGCTGAGGCCCTGCCCCTTCTGATCACATGGGTATGACCTCCCACAGGTCCTGCTAGACAAAGTGAGTCGTTTGTATAATGCTTATACTAATTCTAACAGGGGGAGGGGATAACTATGAATATATTATCTGCGCCAGTGCAACTGTCACTCAAGAAGCTGCTCATTTTACAAACTTCACTTTCTTGAATTTCAAGACCTAAACATCTGAGCTGACCACTGCAGGTATATAGAGAATCAGCCTGATTGTCAGTGTTCCAGGATTTCCAGTTTGCTTCTGAAGGATCTTGCCTTTTGTTAACATGGAGTTTTCTGTTCTGTTGCCCTACTTCCTGTACATCTGTTTAAAAGCCCGCCCCTAAGCTTAGTCTAGTTGCTTGGGTATACTGCTTCCTGTCTACCCCTGCTCCACTGCTCTCGTTTCCTGGTTGTTATTTTGGATCCTGGTGAATCACCTGACACCGGCCCTGGACTCCACCTGGTCTCATCGAGCTGTGCCCTCACTGGTCCCGGACTCTGTCTGCCGTCTCTGGTTGGCGCTTGTGCCTGGTCCCTTCCGGTACATATCCACCCTAGGACCTGCGCTCCACATCCCATACAGACATTTTTGGACGATAACCTGTTGCCCTTTCGTGTCCCGGCTGCTGCGCATTTAGGCCTTCTGGGGTAATCGCCAGACAGCTCCTGTATAGGGGTTTGCTCCTGGTGGCCTCCCTGGGGGAGTCCGGTGCGGTCCCAGGAATACCCCTTTGCTCCGAACCTGACAGGTATATACTGTGTTTATGTTCTGTTCTGTGTACATATTGTTGGTTGCATATTATAAAACATCTTTGCACCAAAAACCCGTCTCTGGTTGTCATTGCCCTAACGCGATCGAAATCCTCAGTTCATACAATACTATTACACTGATAGTGCCAGTATAGCACTGGCTTTAGGTTATATGCAAAAATCCTGGTGATTGTCTCCCTTTAATCTTTATATGTTTGCAAATTGATCTCCTTTTAATCTATTTTATAGCAATATATTGAAAATGTCATAAAAGATTGGTGACAAATGCCCTATTGTTAGGTGAAAAGAGACTGATAAAAGGGGTTAATGGAAAAATGTTACATGCAAAAGCAGCAGAAGCATATTACAGGACAAGACTGGGCAAACAGAGTCAAAGATAGAAATAACAGCCCTGCGGCAATATGAGAACTCCCTAACTACTTACATATAAACAGGAGACTCCTCCTAGCTACGGCATAAACAGCAACAAATTAATAAATGCCTATTCAAGCAAACATAATCAATAATTATTCCACTAATGGCAGTGGTTTCGTTGGGGACCTTTCTTATTGAAACGAATTTCAATCATCTCTAATCATAAAGGCCATGCTTCTTTTAATTATTAAGATCCAAAGAAAGGATGCAGCAACAATTTTGGAATGTGTGGGTTAATCTGTAAGGAAATTAACTGTGAAATGTCAAATTGCAGCTTATAGACTACCCATACAGAGCTTGAAAAAGTAATCATACCTCTTGAACTTTTTAACATTTTTTCAACAAACTTGAATGTATTTTATTGGGGGTTTTGTGTAATATATGATACTAACACAAAGTAGCAAGCATTTGTGAAGCGTAATGGAAATAATTCATGCAGGGCCGCCATCATGGCATGACAACCATGACTCTTGTATGGTACCCAGTGAGCAGAAGCATAGAGGGGGACCCGGACACACTGGCGCCTTGGCCCCTGCTCTTTCATTGTTCTGCTCACTAGGCCTCCGAGCCTTACGTAGGGGAGGGCAGGCAGGCGCAGTAGGCAGGAGGGTGCCGTCAGTCTGCTTGATGCGAAAGTTCGCGGTGTCTCACCAGTACCGGCTAACAGGGATCAACTGTACTAACGGCTATTACATGCCAGTACAATTGAAGCCCTGACCTGGTGACATCAGCAGTGTGATCTTTTCAGCTGATCACGCTGCTGACGTCACTTCTCGGTGCCGCAGTGGCACACACAGAACTGCTGGAAAGTGCTAAAATGGAGCTGAAAACACTGTAGATTGATTGTAATTAGGGGACGGGGAAAGGGAGTAGGGGGTGCATATGTGGAGCAAATGAGGGCCATTTGAGAATCCAGAATGGGGAGCAAGGGGGTGATAAGTGTAGAAACAGATGTGGACCGAATGAAGGGGGAGTATGGGGAGCCTTTGGTTAAATGTAAAGGCACAGTATGAGGGACATGAGAGTGCGGACACCATATGGGAAGTGAGGGAGGATGGGTGAGACTGTAGACTCAATATGAGGAGTGAGTGAACAATGGGTGAGGACACAGTATGAGGAGGGGGGATGGGTGCGGGCATAGCATGGAGAGAAGGGGGATGGATGTGGACAAAGTATTGGAAGAGGAGTGTGGGTGCAGACATAGTGTGAGGAGTGAGGGGGCATGGGTGCCGAAACACTGCGGAATGAGGGGGAATGGGAGATGACACAGTATGGGGAGTGAGGGGATGTGTGCAGACACACTGAGGAGTGAGGGGGTATGGGTGCGGACAAAGTATAGAGAGTGGAAGTGGATGGTTGTGGACACACTGAGGAGTGAGGGGGATGGGTGCAGACGCATTATGGGAAGTGAGGGGGGATGGGTTCAGACACAATATGAGGAGAGAGGGATGGGTGCAGACACAGTATGAGAAGTGAGGGGGATGGTTGCAGATACAGTATGAGAACAGGGGGATGGGTGCGGACACATTATGAGAAAGAGGATGGGTGCGGACGCAGTATGAGGAGTGAGGGGATGGGTGCAGATACAATATGAAGTGTGAGGAGGATGAATGCAGATACACCTGGGTAGTATGGGTGGTGATGGTATGTATAAGGAGCTTCATTGGGGGACAGTGGGAGGCCACAGCATGGAAGGGACAGTAGGGTGAAGAAGGGTGAGGTTGATGAAAGGGAACAGTATAGAAACTGGGCAGTATAGAGGACAGTGAGAAGAAATGGCTCAGTATGGAAAGAAGAGGGCAGTGTGGAGGGTGTGTAACATAAGAAGGACAGTGTGTGTGTCATATTTTATGTAGGGAACACAGTGAGGGGCAATTATTTATTCAGGATTAAAGTGTAGGGTAAATATTTTTATTCAGGGATATTATAATGACACTTACAGTATTTTTCAGGCATCGTGTTGTGTAGAAAAGCGGAGAAGATGGAAGTCTGCAGAGATGAGCTGTGGCCATGAAAAGTCATCATGGCTAGAGATGAGCGAAGCGGCTGTGGTTCGGCTCGAGTTCGGTTCGTCGAACGGAGGTCTCGTTCGAGTTCAGTTCGGCGAACGTTCGACGAACCGAACTCGAACCAATAGGATATAATGGGAGGCAATCACAAACACATAAAAACTCATTATAAATGTACACATACAGTTAATAAACATTGCCATAACACTTACCGGTCCCCACGATCCCTCCTGCACTCTGTCTCCTGCCGCTATTCCATCCGATGATCGCTAAATCCTCCCGGTAACCAGCACTGCCAGCAGTGATGCAGGACCTATCGTGACGTCAAAATAGCCATGTGACCAGTCACGTGGCTATTATCTCATTGGCTACAGACTGGTCACATGACTATGACGCGTCATGTAGGACCTGTCATTGCACTCTCCGTTACACGGTGCACATTTGTGTATCGCTGTGTACCGGCGACATGCTCTAGCACACGGTCGACTCCCCGTTCCGTTAGGGACCGGCTGACACAGCCGGTCATTAACGGAGATCACCGTTGCCATAGCAACGCAGTTAGCGGTGACTTCACCGCTAACCGCGGCTCCGGGAGCACCGTTGCTATGATAACGCGTCTGTCAGCGTTACCGCTGTTACCGCAGACAGCCAGCAGCACTGATCACTCACGGAGTGAAAGCTGCACGCTGCTTCCCGTGCAGTCTTCACGGAGTGAAGGCTGCACAGGAAGCAGCGTCTTCCCCCATGCAGCAGTGATGGAGCAGAGCTGCATTTGTTGAATGATAAAGACAGAAGACCATGGATCGTGGAGGGCTGACAGGGGGTAGGGCTGACAGGGGGTAATAAAGATGGAGTCTCTAATGTGTCTGTGTATTTATTTCTATTAAAGTATTTTTTCTCTGTGTGGTGTCTTTTTTTTAACCCTTTATTGGAGATTCTTAATGGCCGGGTCAAACGTGCCTGACATTAAGAATCTCTGGCTTAATACTAGCTAGTAAAACAAAGCTAGTATTAACTCATTATTACCCTACAGGCCACCCGGCTTCAGGGCTGTTGGAAGAGTTGGATACAGCGCCAGATGATGGCGCTTCTATGAAAGCGCCATTTTCTGGGGCGGCTGCGGACTGTAATTCGCAGCAGAGGCGCCCAGAAACCTCGGGCTAACCTGTGCTGCGGATTCCAATCCCCAGCTGCCTAGTTGTACCCGGCTGGACACAAAAATGGGGCGAAGCCCACGTCATTTGTTTTTTAATTATTTCATGAAATAAGTGAAATAATTAAAAAAACTGGCTTCCCTATATTTTTGGTTCCCAGCTGGGTACAAATAGGCAACTGGGGGTTGGAGGCAGCCCGTGGCTGCCTGCTGTACCTGGCTAGCATACAAAAATATAGCGAAGCCCACGTCATTTTTTTGGTGGGCAAAAAACTTCTGCATACAGTCCTGGATGGAGTATGCTGAGCCTTGTAGTTCTGCAGCTGCTGTCTGCTCTTCTCCATACAGACAGACAGCAGCTGCAGAACTACAAGGCTCAGCATACTCCATCCAGGACTGTATGCAGACGTTTTTTGCCCCCTGAAAAAATTATGTGGGCTTCGCCATATTTTTGTATGCTAGCCAGGTACAGCAGGCAGGTACGGCTGCCCCCAACCCCCAGTTGCCTATTTGTACCCAGCTGGGAACCAAAAATAAAGGGAAGCCCTTTTTTTATTATTTCATGAATTTCATGAAATAATTAGAAAACGAATGACGTAGGCTTCGCCCCATTTTTGTGTCCATCCAGGTACAACTAGGCAGCTGGGGATTTGAATCCGCAGCACAGGTTGGCCTGAGCTTTCTGGGCCCCACTGCTGCAGCCGCCTCAGAAAAAGGAACTTTCATAGAAGCGCCATCTTCTGACGCTGTATCCAACTCTTCCAGCACCTGCCTGCAATACCTGGCTGGCATACAAAAATATGGCGAAGCACACGTCTTTTTTTTGTAGTTTTTTGGCAAAAAAAATAAAAAATGCTTCCCTGGATTTTCCATTGCCAGTGAAGGTAACACCAAGCAGTGGGGGTTAGCAGCCAGTAGCTGCTTGGATTACCCTTAGCTAGCAATTAGAGTTGAGAGCGGTTCGCGGTTCGAGGTTCTCCAGTTCGCGGCTCGAGTGATTTTGGGGGCTGTTCTAGATCGAACTAGAACTCAAGCTTTTTTGCTAAAGCTCGATAGTTCTAGACACATTCGAGAACGGTTCTAGCAGCAAAAAAACAGCTAATTCCTAGCTGGCTTTCCGCTGTAATAGTGTAAGTCACTCTGTGACTCACACTATTATGACATTTCAGTGTATAGTGTGCGGGAACAGCGCATTCAGATCACTGCTGTATGTATAATGGCGATCGCCATTTTTTTTTTTTTTCCTTGTCTTCCTTCCCTAAGCGCGCGCATGTAGTGGGGCGGGCCAGCATGTCAGCCAATCCCAGACACACACACACAGCTAAGTGGACTTTTAGCCAGAGAAGCAACGACATGTGTGATAGGATGTCCATGTCACATGTCCCTGCATTATAAAACCGGACATTTTCCTCCAGCACGCCATTATCTGCCTTCTGCGTCCTTGGTGTTAGACATCACTGGCGCAGCTCCTATCGCCAATACTGCTGTATACGCTCCATACACAGCGCTGGACAGCTTAGGGATAGCACTTTCTATCAGTCATTTAAGGGCTTATACCGGCAGGGTCAGAGCCATAGGTGACAGGTCCGTGAAAACAGAGTTTAACAGCTACACAAGATGACAGCGTCTGTGTAGCTAAGGTCTGGGATTTCCTCGCTGCATTTCCCCATTAGGAGGGATAGAAAGGCAGGCTTCCTTTCCTCTACCCAGAGTCCCACAACCCTGCCACTGTACCCTCCTGCCCTTTGCACACTCCAACTCATTGTTACTAAGCCATTATACTACCAAACACTGAGTGAACTTAGTGGCATCCTAAACGTGGCTATTGGACTTCTGTATAGTCCCACTAGTGCAAAGATATTTGCAGCACGTCTGCCTGCATTGCACACTCCAACTCATTGTTACTAAGCCATTATACTAGCAAACACTGAGTGAACCTTGTGGCATCCTAAACGTGGCAATTGGACTTCTGTATAGTCCCAGTAGTGCAAAGATATTTGCAGCACGTCTGCCTGCATTGCACACTCCAACTCATTGTTACTATGCCATTATACTAGCAAATGTGGCGCCCCAGGACCTGGTCGCCACAACAGCATTGCCCTCCCAAAGGGTTAATGCTGAGCCTAGAGGTAATTGGGAGATCTATTGGCCAGTAAGTTAACACTCAACACAATTCTCCCTCCGGCCAGCAGAGGGAGCTCTGAACCTGGAACTTCAGGGAGGATTCCTTAAGTCTGGCTGAAGGGAGGAAGTAGGAGTTAGTCTGGAGACAGGAGTGAAAGAGTGCAGACGCAGGGTAGTGCTGCCTTGTGAAACTGGGGCCTAGAGCTTGGATAGCTTGGCCCAGTGAAGCAAGGGGAGCAGAGAGGCACAGCAGAGACTCGGACATCGGAGTCTGTAGTTGCCAGGGCATAAAATCCATCCCTGGTAGCTGAATCCGGAGGGCAGGAGAGCTGCAAGCCCCCTGTCCCAGAAGCAATCTGAAGGTACAACTGCATCCCAAGGGCCTGGTGTGGGCTCCAGCAGAGAAGCACCAGAGAGGGCCTGCGCAGTCTACCACACAGAAAAGGGGACGAACAACAAGTCCCAGCAGCAAGAGGGCAATTGCAAACCTAAAGTGTAGTGTCCTAAAACAGCAGAGAAAGATTAAGGAGTAGGCCTCATACTCAACTGGCCAAAGATCACCCCAGGCACTTCCAGGCCGGCCGGATCATCTTTACCATCTGTGATGGTTTCCCTGGACTAAGTTTCTGCCGAGTAAAAGAGGAGAAGGTAAAGAGACTACTGTTTGTGCCTGTTTCTTTCATTGCTTGTCGGCCCTGCACCGTGTTAGTCACACAGCACCATAGACTTCCACAAGCACCAACTGTGCCCCGGGCATTGCTCCACCTGTGGGGAGCAGTACCACCATTGCTGCTATAACATCATCCCGGTGGCCTCACACAGCAGCGGCGGCTTAATAGCCGCAGACCACAGGTGGCGTCACGAATACAAACTTAAAGTCATCCGCCACATATTCAACTGACACCCACCAGGGCCACGGAGCCGGGCCCAGCCACCACTGACTACCACTGGACTAGTCCGGCCCGGCACCGGGTGTCCCATAGCCCTGGGGTGGGCGAGTCAATTTTGGCGTCACGAACAGGATTTCGTGCCCGGTCACACCGGGTACTGTGCACCTGCAGGAATTGTGCTTAAAAAACTGTGTACTGTCTGTAAACCGCCGCCGCCATTAGCCTCGCCGAGCGCAGGAAGAAGGGGGGCGTGCCTGACAAAGAGCGCGAAGGGAGCGCGCCATCAGAGCAGAGCGCTGTTAACCCCGCGCGACCCAGAGGAAAATTTGAAAAGTGAACGGAGCCTGGTAAGGTTCACTAAGGGGGAGGAAGATGTCCGACTCCGAGGGAGAGCAGGTGGCTGCCATCGCCCAAGGCGCCGCAGCACCGGCCGAAGTAGTCCCAGTCGCCGTCGCCCCAGCCCCCACTGTAGCGCCGGTAATGCCGATCACCATGCCGTACATACCGGGAGCAGAATGGCTGCCGCAGTACTCCGGGGAGTCCCATACCTTGAGTGACTTCAGAGAAAGCCTGCACAGCTTGTTCCGGGTGTATCCTCTGACTGAGAGCCAGAAGGTGGGCATAGTAATGGGACAGCTAGCCGGCGCAGCCCAGCGTGAAGTGAAGTCCTGGCCTGATACAGATAAAGGGACAGCAGCCCAGATACTGGCCAAGCTAAAGAGTACTTTTGACACCCGCACCGCAGCAGAGATAAAGATGAGATTCTTTGGGTGCAAGCAGCGGGCCACAGACAGCATAAGGGACTATGCCTTAAACTTGCAGGAGGCCCTGAAAGCAGTTAAACAGGTGGACCCAGAGAGTGTACGTGAAGAAGACAAACTCCTAACTGAGCAGTTCATAGAGGGGCTCCTGTCAGATGCCCACAGGACCCAGCTGCGTATCCTGGTCCTGCAGAACCCTGCTTTGGACTTTGCCAAGTTTAAGGACCAGGCCATCAGGGTACTGAGAGAATCTACACCGAATGACCCAGTACCCCTCCGGCCTCTTGCTATCACGTACCCCGGGGTGGTGCCTGCAACACGAGCCACTGCAGGGGCTGAGGCGCAGTCCCTGGATAAGGATCCCACTGCAGAGCTCAGACAGCAGTTCCAGGAGCTGACCAAGACTGTGGCTGCCCTTGCCAAGACCGTGCAGTCTCTACAAATGACCCCCTCGCCTGCAAAAATCGAGTTGGCCTCCAGCCCAGAGGACGTCCCATGGATGCGACAGAGGAGGATTCCGCCGACCCGAGGCAGAGACACAGACCGGTATGATTCAACAGGACAACCGATCTGCCGCCACTGCAACCAGGCGGGCCACATTGCACGACGCTGTCCTTTAAACGGGCTGAGCCTGGGGCCAGGAGCCAACCCCCAGGTGTAAGGAAGCCCGGCTCAAACCCCAGCCGCAGCAAGTACGTGGGAGGACGACCGGTCCTTCCCATTGTGCTGGATGGGATCCCTTTGAATGCCCTCCTGGATACGGGGTCCCAGGTAACAACCATCCCCCATAAACTGTACAAAAGATATTGGGCTGATTCAGACATTGACCATGGCCCAGATGATGATTTAACAATTGTGGCCAGTAATGGTCAGCCCTTACCTCAAATTGGGTACAAAGAAGTAACCATTAAAGTGGGGCGGGTGGAATTGCCATGTCAGGGGATGATAATTGTAGATATTGATCGCAAAGAATCTGACCCACTGCTAACCATTGGTACAAATGTGATAGAAAATTGTATTGCCGAGGTGATAATTTTGTTGCAACAGGCGTCTGAAACTGCCAGCTCCGGGCAGCAGCGTGTCCTACAGAGGGAGATCAGAGCCCTGATGAGGAGGCAGCAGGTAGAGCTAGCCGGAGGAGAAATTGGCAGTGTGAGGGTAAGTGACCCCCTCCCCATTGTAATACCCCCAAGAAGTGAAATGTTGATATGGTGTCGGGCAGCAATAGGCCTCAAGGGTCAGGATTACCATGCCTTGGTAGAACCGGTGTATTCAGACAGTAGGCCTGGAGTCCTGATAGCCAGAGAGGTAGCGGACGTCCGCAAGGGGAGAGTGCCCGTCCGTGTCTTGAATTGTGGGGAGGAGGAGGCCAAATTGCCCCGGTACGCCACTGTAGCAAAACTGTACACTGTCAGCAACAATACCATTAAAGCAGTGGAACCCTTGATCCCGTCCGACCAGGCGGAAGACAATGGCTCCAAGGGGCAGCCGGAAGACTGGTGCCAAAAATTACATGTAGGCACCGACTCCACCCCCTCGCACCAAAAGCATGGGGTTTACCGGGTGGTACAGGAGTACGAGCGGGTCTTCAGCAAACACCCCCTAGATTTTGGGCAGGTGAAAGGGGTTAAACATCAAATCCCCACGGGTGATCATCATCCCATTAAAGAGAGATACCGCCCTGTACCCCCCGCACAGTATCAGTGTGCCAAGGAAATGTTACGGGAAATGAAGGAGGCTGGGGTTATCAGAGATAGTTGTAGCCCCTGGGCAGCTCCACTAGTGCTCGTAAAGAAAAAAGATGGTACGATGAGAATGTGTGTAGATTACAGGCAAATTAACCGCATTACACATAAAGATGCTTATCCACTGCCCAGAATAGAGGAGTCACTAACAGCCTTAAAGTCAGCTAACTATTTCTCCACCTTGGATCTCACCAGTGGGTATTGGCAGGTTCCCGTGGCAGAGGCGGACAAGGAGAAGACTGCATTCACGACACCAATGGGCCTCTGTGAGTTCAATTGTATGCCATTCGGGCTCTGCAACGCCCCAGGGACATTCCAAAGGTTGATGGAGTGCTGCTTGGGCCACCACAACTTTGAAACCGTGCTGTTGTACCTGGATGACGTCATAGTCTACTCCAAGACTTATGAGGACCACCTGAAGCACTTAGCAGAAGTGTTTGAGTCCTTGTCGAAATATGGCCTGAAGATCAAGCCGTCCAAATGTCACCTCTTGAAGCCAAAGGTACAGTACCTGGGTCATGTGGTCAGCGCAGAAGGTGTGGCACCTGATCCGGAGAAAGTCACTGTAATCAAGGACTGGCCAAGACCCACCACAGTGAAGGAGGTGCGGCAGTTCCTTGGACTGGTGGGCTACTACCGAAGGTTCATTGATGGTTTCACCAAGATAGCAGCGCCCCTTCAAGATCTCCTGGTGGGCCAGCCAAAGCAGGCTAAGAAGCAGAGCCCTCCATTTGAATGGAGCAGCCAACTGGAAACATCTTTTGTCCGGCTGAAAGGGGCTCTCACGGGAGAAGAAATTCTGGCCTACCCTGACTACAGCCAACCGTTTGTACTGTATACAGACGCCAGCAACGTGGGCCTAGGAGCAGTTCTGTCCCAGGTACAGGGAGGCAGAGAGAGGGTGATAGCGTACGCCAGTAGGAAGCTTCGGCCCACAGAAAGGAATCCAGAAAACTACAGTTCCTTCAAGCTGGAGTTCCTCGCTATTGTTTGGGCAGTGACTGAACGCTTCAAGCACTATCTGGCATCGGCCAAGTTCACCATCTTCACGGACAACAATCCGTTGACACACCTGGCAACAGCCAAGTTAGGTGCGATGGAACAGCGATGGATGGCCCGGCTGTCTAACTTTGACTTTACCATCAAGTATCGGGCTGGCAAGAAGAATAACAATGCTGATGCGCTGTCCAGAATGCCTCACTTACCCGAGTCTGGAGAAGACATGGATGAACTCGAAGAGATAGAGTTACCGGCTTTCCATCACCAAGGTGTCTCCCAGTGTGAGCATGCGGTGGGAGTGAAGCGCTCAAGCCAGCACGAGGTCTCGGTCAACCCATTACTCCACCATAATTGGGAAGAAACACAGAACGGTGACCCGGCCGTGCGATTGGTCAAAGAGAAGCTAGCGCAAGCTGAGACCCATCTTGGCCCAGACGCTCCAGAGGAAGCCCAGCAGCTGTGGAAGGAGAGGGGACGACTGTTCACCTACCAAGGCAAGCTCTGCAAGAGATATGTCAACTGGCGAACAAATGAACTTGTCTGGCAGATAGTGGTTCCGCAGAGGGATGCTCCAATGGTCCTAGCAGCGTATCATGATAACGCAGGACACTTCGGGTGGAAGAAGTTGGAGGCCCTACTCCGTGATCGGTTCTATTGGGTGCACATGAGAAAGATGATCGAGAAGTGGTGCCGAGACTGTGGCCCGTGTAACCTGAGGCGGAAGGATGATGCCAGCCAAAGGTCTCCCCTACAGCCAATTGTCACGAAGCAGCCCCTGGAGTTGGTGGCCCTGGACCACGTGAAGTTAACACCAAGCCGGTCAGGCTATGTGTACACCCTCACCATTGTGGACCATTACTCTCGTTTCCTGGTAGTAGTGCCTGTGAAGGACCAGACAGCCAGGACAGCAGCTAGAGCGTTCCAGGCATCCTTTTGTCGACCTCACGGCTATCCGGAAAGGGTACTGACTGATCAGGGTCCTGCATTCGAGGCTGAAGTGTTCCAAGAGTTCTGTAACATGTACGGTTGTAAGAAAATCCGAACCACACCGTACCACCCCCAAACCAATGGACTGTGCGAGAAAATGAACCATGTGGTTATTGATATGCTGAAGACCCTACCGCTGGAGGAAAGGAACCAATGGCCAGAAAAGTTGCCCGATCTGGTAGACCTGTACAACCATATCCCAGTGAATTCGACCAACTGCAGCCCCGCTTACCTGATGCGAGCCAGACCTGGCAAGTTGCCTGTAGACTTTGAGATGGGGACTGTGTCGCCCGAGTCGGTTCAAGAAATAGAGGATTGGGATACAGAACGGCAGCAGCGGTACAGTAAGGTCCAGGAGTGCGTAGAGAGGAGCCTGTCTCAAGCAAGAACGAGACAAGAGCAGCATTACAATCAAACCGCCCCAGCAACTCCCTTAGCACCTGGAGAACAAGTCCTCAAGAAGAAACGGAGGATGCATAAATTGGATGATCAGTGGGAAAACGAGCCCTACACCATTATCCCCTCCAACTTTGACAATAGTAAGGTATGCCTCATAAGCAAGGATGAAGGCAAGACCTATCAAGCAATTTCTCGAGACCGCCTGAAAGCGTGTCCTGAACGGTGCAGAATCCAAAGAGAAATGGAAGGAGTACAAGGAAGTCCCCAAAGTCAAGAGAAAGAAGGGGAGATGATTCAAACCATCCTTGGAAAATTCCCCAAAACTTGGACCCGAATAAACAATGCCATAGTGGTACCAGTTTTGACGTTTCCGCAGTTGGTCGAGCCAGAAACAGAAAAGGTTCCGGATCCACCTAAAGAACCGTCCGCTCCAGCACGAGATGACACGCCAGCAGTGGAACAGGAGGATCAACCCCCTGTCAGTGGTGAACCTGTCATACCCTTGGCGACTCTTAGATCACAAAGGCAACCATCACGCTTACCTATTGGGGTTAGGCCCACCTGTAGTGCTGAGATAGAAGACGCACCACGTAGTCAGGGGCAAACACCAGAGCTACGTAGGTCCCAGCGCAGCACTCGGGGACAACCCCCTCTAAGGTATAGAGAGTCAACTGTATAAGGGAAAGAGTACTTATTAGAATGTAAATAGTTATGCAAAATGTCTGTCATGTTGTGTACAAAATGTTTTCTTTTTCTTTGATTGCGAAAATGGACAATTGGGCCACTGGACTATGGGTGGCCAACACCTAAATTGTTCATAGTTAGCACCAGTGTGCTCAACACCCCTGAAGAAAAACCCGTCCGGCGTGCATAGAGTGGGGTCATCAATGCTCTGACGCACGCCCAGAGCCTACGTTGGGGGTTTGATCGCGGCGGGTCCCCCATGGAGCAGTGTAATGGACACCCGGCAGGGAGCCACACTGGACTCTTATAGTAATGTTTAAGTTTGTAACGTTAAAGTATTTGCGCCTCCCATAATGGGATGAAATGTTCTAACATGTCATGTTTGTTTCTACAGTCCGGGAGTACTGAATTTAACTAAGGGGGAGTGTGGCGCCCCAGGACCTGGTCGCCACAACAGCATTGCCCTCCCAAAGGGTTAATGCTGAGCCTGGAGGTAATTGGGAGATCTATTGGCCAGTAAGTTAACACTCAACACAATTCTCCCTCCGGCCAGCAGAGGGAGCTCTGAACCTGGAACTTCAGGGAGGATTCCTTAAGTCTGGCTGAAGGGAGGAAGTAGGAGTTAGTCTGGAGACAGGAGTGAAAGAGTGCAGACGCAGGGTAGTGCTGCCTTGTGAAACTGGGGCCTAGAGCTTGGATAGCTTGGCCCAGTGAAGCAAGGGGAGCAGAGAGGCACAGCAGAGACTCGGACATCGGAGTCTGTAGTTGCCAGGGCATAAAATCCATCCCTGGTAGCTGAATCCGGAGGGCAGGAGAGCTGCAAGCCCCCTGTCCCAGAAGCAATCTGAAGGTACAACTGCATCCCAAGGGCCTGGTGTGGGCTCCAGCAGAGAAGCACCAGAGAGGGCCTGCGCAGTCTACCACACAGAAAAGGGGACGAACAACAAGTCCCAGCAGCAAGAGGGCAACTGCAAACCTAAAGTGCAGTGTCCTAAAACAGCAGAGAAAGATTAAGGAGTAGGCCTCATACTCAACTGGCCAAAGATCACCCCAGGCACTTCCAGGCCGGCCGGATCATCTTTACCATCTGTGACGGTCTCCCTGGACTAAGTTTCTGCCGAGTAAAAGAGGAGAAGGTAAAGAGACTACTGTTTGTGCCTGTTTCTTTCATTGCTTGTCGGCCCTGCACCGTGTTAGTCACACAGCACCATAGACTTCCACAAGCACCAACTGTGCCCCGGGCATTGCTCCACCTGTGGGGAGCAGTACCACCATTGCTGCTATAACATCATCCCGGTGGCCTCACACAGCAGCGGCGGCTTAATAGCCGCAGACCACAGGTGGCGTCACGAATACAAACTTAAAGTCATCCGCCACATATTCAACTGACACCCACCAGGGCCACGGAGCCGGGCCCAGCCACCACTGACTACCACTGGACTAGTCCGGCCCGGCACCGGGTGTCCCATAGCCCTGGGGTGGGCGAGTCACAAACACTGATTGAACCTAGTGGCATCCTAAACGTGGCTGTTGGACTTCAGTATTGTCCCACTGGTGCCAAGCTATGTGTAGCACCTGTGCAGGACACCCTCCTGCTCTGTTTTTAATAAGCTATAATGATAGCAAAAAATACTGCCATTTAGTGGCATCATAGAACTGGCTGTTGTATTTCATTATTGTCCCACTGGTGCCAAGCTATTTCTAGCACCTGTGCATGACACCCTCATGCACATTTTGCTACGCTAATGTTATAGCAAACTCAGGGAATTCATTGCTGCATTTGATAATTCGGAGGGATAGAAAGTGAGGCTTCCTTTAGCTTTTCCTTCTGTTCATAGACAGCATCTACAAGTCCACACCCGAAGAGCAATTTCTCCTCCACGTGTAAGTGTGGAGAGGCAGCTAGTGCGCATGCGTGTGCCGATTTACCCCAGCTGCAGCCTAACTACAGTGTTTCGCCTAGTGAGTATGCTCAGCCTGACTGTGCCATTCCTGAGGCTAAGTCTTCATTTCGGGATGCAGCGCATGCTACCACACTTAGTGCGAAAAGCCTCTTTGCACAGGTACTTGCATTCCGTGCTGGGTCTAAGTCCTGTTTTGTGCCTAGACACCATGCTAAAGCTGATAGTCTTTTTTCAGAGACTGTATTTCATGCAACTGACCATGCTCAGGCACTTACTGCAATAGAGACTAGGTCCGGTAATGAACTCTTTGGCCCTGCCCCTGACGTGGGGGGCCCATATAGACCACAGGGCATCAGGTGTCCTGATGATGTGGGCAGGCCACTCCCAAATGGCTTGCAGAGGCCCGCCCCTATGACTTGTCAACTCATTATTGATAGTCAGACGATGACTGGTGAGGTGTTTGTGTCGTGGCAGCCATGAGGTCATTATTGAAGTTGCGGTTCCAAATAGGACGCTAGTTATGCCACTCATGACGTGTCACTCTGCTTTTGTCTCCAGGAGGTGCATTGTGGTCCACCCTGGTTTGGGACGGACCCAGGTTATAAAACGGGCTGGAGCCAACAAGGAGGTGCGCAGCCTTCTATTATGATCCGAAAGAGCACACCTCCATGTGTTGAACCCATTGCGGCTTTAGGCCAGAGGTAGGCAGGGATAGGGCGTCGATGCAGGCCGCCACCACAGTTGGTAACGCAGAACGGTTAAGACCAGCTCCTGTCCTACAAGTCCTGCTTGTGCAGCCCAGTGGCATTAACAGGCCTGCTGCTGCGGATGCGCCTGCTGTCCACAGGTGTGGCCCCAATGCACACGGTCAGCATACTGAATGGCCCCTGTGATGTTAACAGGGAGTTCCTGGGCTGGGTGGGCGTGTGGACCCTGTGACGCTAAAAGGGCTCCCACTCTCAAGATCCGAGTGGCATCTAACTCGGTTCAGGCAACTATTAGTTTCATAGCCACACAGCTCTGTATCTTCCACCTAACCTACCAGTTGCCAACCTCTCCTTTTCCATCTGGGAGCACGGTGGACATTGACTGCTGATGGGGATATATACCTCTTTCTTTTCTTATTAATTTTCGTTATATAGCGGTAACATAGTATATACCACCTTATCCAAATCTGCCAGTCCCACCGTAACAGATGGTGTTTCTTCATCAAATGTTACTTTTGCTTAACCAACAAACCCACGGACAAAAACATTTTTCCCCTTTCCAACACACCTGTTCCCCTTTCCACCAGCATCTGTCCTTTTTCAACTCATTTGGTATATGACCAAAAGTGCAACTCTGCAGGGACACCGTACTCAATGCCGTCTCAGCACAGCAGCCAGCCCTCGGTCCCTCAGATGTGGACAAGTAAAAGACCATTTCCTCCTATCCATGACAAAGCGTTGAGATTCACTCTGTGCAGCACTGGTGTTTAGTGGAAAAGTAGATCTAAGATTGCGTACCACATTCTGCAGATACTCCTGTATACGTGCGTCCCTTTCTATGGCAGGAATTATTTAGCCAAATTTGTTCTTGTACCGAGGATCTAACAGTGTGGCAACCCAGTAGTTAGCATTACTTCGAATTCGTACAATCCGAGGGTCATGTTGTAGGTAGTGCAGCAAGAAGGCACTCATGTGTCTTGTGCATCCAGGAGGACCAAGTCCTTGGTTTGTTGGTGGCAGAGAGGTGAGAATCGTGCCTCCTTCCTCTGCCCTCTCCCCCCAACCTCGCACAACCGAAATGTGAGCAAGCTCTCACTCATCTGCTGAGTCTTCCATGGCCATCGCAAGTTCGTCCTCCATTTCTTCATGGGCTCCTGCACCTTCCTCAACAATTTTTGCTGATACTATGCGCCCTTGTTAATCCCTATCACCCACCATGACTGCCGCCTAGGTGCCGCTCACCGTATGGACCTTGTAGATCTTATTATCCCTTCTGCATATGACTCCTCCTGTACTTCCTCCCCTTCCTCTTGGACCAACACCTGACTCCGAATAATGCTTACAGTGTGCTCCATCTTGTAGATGACAAGAATTGTCACGCTGAGAATGGCATCGCCAGTGCTAAACATCTTCGTCGACATTTGTAAACTGTGTAGAAGGGTGCATAGGTCCTTGATCTGACACCACTCCAGCAGCGTGATCTGCACCACCTCTGGATCAAGTTAGCCCAGGGTATACGTCATACCGTATTTCAGCAGGGCTCTGCGGTGCTGCCACAGATGCTGCAACATGTGCAGATTCCAATTCCTTCGTGTCGGAACATCGCATTTCCGGCGTTTAACCGCCAGACCCTAAGACTTCAGGAGCGATGAAAGTTGTTGAGCTGCTGGGTGCGAAGGATGAAAGTGAGCACATAGCAGCGTGCCCGCTGCACAAGGCCATGTAGGCCGGGATGGTATTTTAAAAATTGCTGGAGAATCAGATTCAACACGTGAGCCATACAAGGCACGTGTGTCACTTTGCCCTGACGAAGGGCCGCAGACAGGTTTGCATCATTGATGCACACGGCTGTTAAGTCACCAACGTAGTCCACTCAATCAATTTGTACTCCGGTCGCCAGGTGACAACGTGTTCCTTTCGTGCATAGTGCTGATGATGGGAAAGGAGTCGATGCCTGCGGCGTAGGTGGACGCAGGTTATGGTCACCCACTGGGTTGCGTTACCTTGACAGATACAGAACCACAGGCTGAATGTAGGTGGTGGGTATCTCACAGATTAAGTACCATCATTCAGCTACAACCAATGGGAAGACATCACACCCTTTTTTAGGCCCCTCCTGTCTGCACACCACTGCCAGACAAAGCTATGAACCTCTTGTTACTGTTACCCCCAGTTCAGTTTTATGATTTTGTGTGCTTGTTACCTGACTACTTTTCCTGCTTGCTGTTTATGTACCTCGTTGGCCGATCCGCATTTCACCTCTGCTTGTTTTCTGATTAAGTCCTGGCCATCCCATTCTGTTCCTCTTCCTCAATTAATGTTTTTAACCCTGCATGACTACTATTCTCTGGAACTGCAGCCTTCCACAGGTATTGATCAACTTGGGCCCTGTGTAATTCCAAATCACTGTATAGGGGTTAAAGGGTTTCAGGGTTCTGGGTGTCCAGCTTGGTGAGTGGCTTGCCTCTAGCCTATCCTTTACAGCCCATCTGAGTGT
This sequence comes from Anomaloglossus baeobatrachus, assembly GCF_048569485.1. Classification (NCBI taxonomy): domain Eukaryota; kingdom Metazoa; phylum Chordata; class Amphibia; order Anura; family Aromobatidae; genus Anomaloglossus; species Anomaloglossus baeobatrachus. The sequence continues at coordinate 132,154,524 of NC_134360.1, forward strand.
GTCGATCCAGGCAGGCGTTACACCGTGCCCTCTGCAGAAGGCCATGTAGGCCATGATAGTGTTTTAAAAATTGCTGGACAACCAGGTTCAACACGTGAGCCATACAAGGCACGTGTGCCACATTGCCCTGAAGAAGGGTCGCAGACTGGTTTTCATCATTGTCGCACCCGACCTTTCCTGGCTGCTGGTTGAGTGGAGACAACCATTGATGAAACTCGGTCTCACTCTCCAGAGCTAACCGTCCACAATTCCTCAGCGGTGTCTCACATTTCCCCTACATTTCAAAGTAAACATTTGACCGCCTGATGGCCTTGAGCTCTGCTGCCAGCATAGTAAGGAGGTGTGTGGGATTCTTTGGGCGCAGTTACAACGCGGGTGGCCTGACCACACAGGGTTTGGGCCAAGGTGGAGGACCCACACGAGGTTGAGGAGGCAGAAGCAGTGGAGGAACTTGTACATACAGATGAAGGATTGACACACAAGTCGTGTGGATGGCAAGACTTGTACAGCAAACCCTTCTCCATCTCTCACCATAGTTACCCAGTGCCCAGTCAGCAACATGTAACTCTCCTGTCCATGCTTACTGGTCCAAGTATTTGTGGTGAAATGCACCCTGTCACACGCAGAGTTTCTCAAGGAATCGGTGAGGTTGTGTGCGACCTGCTGTGGTAGCGCGGGCACGCCTTTCTTGGAGAAGGAGTGACGACTGGCCATCGGCTCTTGGGGCACTGCAATGGGCATAAGGTCTCAAAAATCCTCGGTCTCAAAAGGCTGTAAAGGTAGCCTGTTGCCAACAAGTTGCAGATGATGAAACTCAACCTCTTAGGCATGTCATGCCCTTTGAAAATCATGTAAAACACAGCGAGGGAACTCCAAACACTGTCTCCCTCGTTTCCACTAATTGGGCCACACACACCCCACTTGACTGGCATCAATTGACCCCCCTTTTGAAAAAGAAAAAGATGCTTTGCGTGAAGCACTCTCAAAAATACGCGTGCCTTTCCCGTCCCCTGGCTGACCCAGGGGAAGAAAAGTCCTCTGAGAGCCATGACTTGTTCATCTTGATTCTTTTAGAAACACAGCTAGGGGACTCCAACCACAGTCTCCCTCGTTGCCACTAATTGGGCCACACACACCCCACTTGACTGGCATCAGTTGACCCCCCTTTTGAAAAAGAAAAAGATGCTTTGCATGAAGCACTCTCAAAAATACGCATGCCTTTCCTGTCCCCTGGATGACCCAGGGGAAGAAAAGTCCTCTGAGAGCCATGACTTGTTCATCTTGGTTCTTTTAGAAACACAGCGAGGGGACTCCAACCACAGTCTTCCTCGTTGCCACTAATTGGGCCACACACACCCCACTTGACTGGCATCACTTGACCCCCCTTTTCAAAATGAAAAAGATGCTTTGCATGAAGCACTCTCAAAAATACGCGTGCCTTTCGCCTCCCCTGGCTGACCCAGGGGAAGAAAAGTCCTCTGAGAGCCATGTCCACATTGTCAGTGGACAGACACGTGTGCTTATCTGCCAGCAGATCCCCAGCAGCACGGAAGACAGGTTCCGAGAGAACGCTAGCTGCAGGATACGACAAGATCCCCAAGGCGTACGTGGCAAGCTCAGGCAATTTATCCAGATTGGAAGCCTAAAATGAGCAGGGTTCAAGTTGCACAGTAATGGCATCGATGTTTCCTTGCATATACTCATATCTGTGTCTCCTCCTCTTTTTCCTTGTCCAGCTGTTTTGTTTTCGCATGAGTATATGTCCTTGTCACTTTCCCATGTGTTTGTGTTGTGTGTTGTTTGTCACCTTTTGGACACCTTTTGAGGGTGTTTTCTAGGAGTTTTTATGTGTTTGTGATTGCCTGCCATAGTTTCCTATGCAGTTCGAGTTCGGTTTGTCGAACGTTCGACGAACCGAACTCGAACGGGACCTCCGTTCGGCGAACCGACCTCGATTCGAACCGCGACCGGTTCGCTCATCTCTACTAGCAATACAAAAAATGCAGCGGGAGCCCATATATATTTTTTTTAATTATTTATTTAAATAACTAAAAACAAAATATGCTTCCCTGTATTTTGATTGCTGGACATCACAGTGCTGTAAAAATAAATCTTTAAAAAAAATGACGTAGCGCTCCGCGGTATTTTTGATTCTCAGCGCAGATAAAGCAGACAGCTATGGGTTGCCACCCCCATCTGCCTGCCGTTACCTTGGTTGGCAATCAAAATACAGGGAAGCCCATTAATCTTTTCTATTTAAAAAAATAGTTTAAAAAAAATGACGTTGGGTCCCCCCATTTTTGATAGCCAGCTAGGGTAAAGCAGACGGCTGTAGCCTGAAATCCACAGCTGGCAGCTTTACCGTGGTTGGGGATCCAATGTAGAGGTCCCCTGTTACGAGGGGGACCCGGGGAAGCGTGCCAAGATGGGGAATGGACAGCTTCCGCCGGTCAAGGTCCACTGTGCGGTGTAAGGGAGCGCTGCTATGGTGGGTGAAGAGTGAGCGGGTTGCTGCTAGCGATCGTCTGGAATGTCACAGACGATCTACGTACACCGGTCTGCCCTAACCCGTGAGGGTTGTATGGCAGGGATCACACGGCTCGGTGTACCTGTTGCACGGGGAAGCACAGAGGTGCCCACGCACGTGTGCCAGTGGAAATCACGAGAATATGGCACGAGGGTAGCACAGAGGTGCCCACGCACGTGTGCTTTCAATAACCAGGTGAGTCCGGTGGAGACTCGAGGAGCTCACCTGGAACAGGAACACGGCCTGTCGAAGGAGCTACTGCCGGAGCAGCAAGGCAGGGACACGGCCTGCAAACCAGGTGCTGCCTAAGCAGCAAGGGCCAAGCCCACGGAAGACGATAATGCCTGAGCAGTGGCATGGCAGCACGCTGCCAGACATCCAAACATAGAAGAACGGTCGCGCGCCGCCATGATGGCAGGAGGAGTTTTTAAGGAGGTGTCGCTCCAGCCAAGGGCGGGCGCGAGGCGGAGATGACGGACTTGACCCAATCAGGATCCACGACGTCCCAGCCTGGCCAGTCAGGATTCACCACGTCACCAGCCTCGTCATCAAGCCGTGTGACGTGAGTGGGCGAATCAGGACCCACCAAGCATTGCAAATGCTCACCCTCCTGCCTCTGGGAAATAGAGGCGGGATCCTCGGTCTCACAATGTGTAGCGATAACGGGAGTCTCACTGCTTCCCTGAGCAGAAAACCTCTGCACATTACGCAACCTCACAGACCTTCGGGGCTGCTGAGCAGGAGGAGCCGCGGCAGGCAAGGAATGGGAGACCGCCTCATTTCTTGCAACCGGAGTATCACTAGGTGTCACCCTTGTGCTGCCTCTCTGAGGAGGTTTCTCCTGCAGTCTGGCAGACCTTTGGCGCTGCTGAGCAGGAGCGCTCGTGGCAGGCAAGGAGACTGCCTCATTCCTTGCCACAGGAGAGCCACGAGGTGTAACATTACCCCCCCGTCTAGGCCCCCCCCCCTGCCCGTGCTCGAAAGCCGCTATCAAACCCGGGGCGTGGATATGATCCTCCAATTCCCAGGATCTATGCTCCGGACCACGGCCGACCCACTCCACGAGGTAGTACCTCCTGCCCCGTATGACTTTTGTCTCCACAAGCTTCGCCACCTCAGGGTCGTCGGACGGAGAGTCGGTTTGAGGCGTCAGGGACCCCGAGAACTTATTAAGTCGTACGGGTTTCAGGAGGGACACGTGAAAGGTGTTGGCTATAGCCCAGCGTGGAGGGAGCTGGAGTCGGTATGCCACCGGGTTTACCTGCTCTAGTACTTTAAATGGACCCAGGTACCTAGGGGCGAACTTGGCTGCCTGTACCCGTAGGTTAACATTCTTAGAGGACAGCCACACTAGGTCACCAGGGGTGAAGGATGGTGCCGGGCGGCGGTGCACATCAGCTGTTGTCACCATCCGGTCTTTAGCCCTCTTAAGGGCCTCTTGGGTGTTATCCCAGATCTCCCGGGCCTCGGTCGCCCAATCCTCCACTCTAGGATCAGGTGACATAATGGGCATCGGAACCGGGATTCTGGGATGTTGTCCGTTATTGAGCAGGAACGGAGTCTGGCCAGAGGATTCATGGACCGAATTATTAATGGCAAATTCGGCCCAAGGAAGGAGGTTAGCCCAGTTGTCGTGGTGCGCGGAGATAAAATGGCGGAGGTAAGTTACCAAGGTCTGATTGGTCCTCTCCACCAGTCCATTGGTTTCGGGATGGTATGCGGAGGAGATGTTCAGCTCTATCTGCAGGAGCTTACAGAGCTCTCTCCAGAAGCGAGACGCGAACTGGGGACCCCGGTCGCTCACCACCTTGTCAGGCATGCCATGCAGCCTAAATACATGCCTAATGAATAAGGTGGCGAGAGCACGTGACGTCGGGAGTCGTGGGAGAGGCACCAAGTGGACCATTTTAGAGAAGTGATCCGTGATGACCCATACGGCCTTGTGGTCTGCTGACATGGGCAGATCTCCCAGGAAGTCCATTCCCACCACTTCCCAGGGACGATCCGGCACTGGCAGTGGGTGAAGAAGACCTGCCGGTCTCTGCCGGGACGGCTTATTCCGTGCACACGACATACAGGCTCCCACATACTCCTGTATGTCCTGGGGTAGTCTCGGCCACCAATAGTGCCTGGTCACAAGGTCTCTGGTCCTTTTGACCCCAAAGTGACCCCCGACCTTGGAGGCATGGGCCCACGATAGCACCTCATTCCGTAATTCAGGGGGAACGAGGGTCTTGCCAGGTGGCACCTGGTCCAAGGAAGTGGGAGTGACCATCCTCAAGCTGTCCGGGGGTAGTATAAGACGAGGCTCCTCCTCGTCCTCCTCCAACACAACCATACAACGTGACAAGGCATCGGCCCGTACGTTTTTCTCACCGGCCAGGTGGCGGATAATAAAGCGGAACCGGGAGAAGAACAAGGACCAACGGGCCTGCCTTGGGTTCAGGCGTTGTGCTGTCTGGAGGTATGTGAGATTTTTATGGTCGGAAAATACTTCAAATGGATGCTTCGCACCCTCCAGGAGATGCCGCCATTCCTGGAATGCCAGTTTCATCGCCAGTAACTCCCTATCCCCTATGGAGTAGTTCCTCTCGGCCGGAGAAATGGTTTTGGAGAAAAAGAAACATGGATGCTTCCTTCCTCGTTCGTCTTTCTGGTACAGGACTGCACCAGCACCGACCGAAGAGGCGTCTACCTCTAGTAGGAAGGGTTTGGAGATGTCTGGACGATGAAGGATGGGAGCTCTGGAGAAGTAAGTTTTGAGGGTGTGAAATGCCTCTACCGTTTCCCGTGTCCATGCTTTGGGATTAGCGCCCTTGCGGGTAAGGGCAATGATGGGTGCTGCCACCGTCGAGAAGTTGGGAATGAACTGGCGATAATAATTGATAAACCCCAAGAATCGCTGGATCGCTTTCAGCGAGCGGGGCTCAGGCCATTTCATCACTGCCTCCAACTTCCCCGGATCCATTGCTAACCCCTGACTGGACACGATATACCCCAGGAACGGCAAGGATTCACGTTCAAAAATGCACTTTTCTAGCTTAGCATATAACGAATGAGTGCGGAGCCTCTTAAGTACTCGGATGACATCCCTCCGATGGGTGGCAAGATCGGGGGAGAAGATAAGGATATCATCCAGGTATGCAACCACGGAAAGATACAAATCCCGGAAAATATCATTCACAAAGTCTTGAAATACGGCGGGGGCATTGCAGAGTCCGAAGGGCATTACGAGATACTCGTAGTGACCGTCCCTGGTGTTGAAGGCGGTCTTCCACTCATCGCCCTCTCGGACTCGCACTAGATTATACGCCCCGCGTAGATCCAGCTTCGTGAAGATCTTTGCCCCACGGAATCGATCAAATAACTCCGTAATGAGGGGCAAAGGGCATTTGTTTTTGATCGTGATTGCATTTAATCCCCTGTAATCGATACAGGGGCGTAGATCCCCTTCCTTCTTTTGCACGAAGAAGAACCCCGCACCGGCCGGTGAAATAGACTTGCGAATGAACCCTTTTGCCAGGCTGTCCTGAATATATTTGGACATAGCCTCCATCTCTGGAGCAGAGAGGGGATACACTCTGCCCCTAGGGGGCTCGGAGCCTGGCTTCAGGTCTATTCGGCAATCGTATGGCCGGTGGGGAGGAAGGGTATCTGCGGCCCTCTTGGAGAAGACGTCCCTGTAGGCCTCATAAGGTGTCGGTAAACCTGGCTCCCCTGTATTCCCTGAGGACCCAACCGACCTAATGGTAGCGGGTGGTTCGGTAGTCACGAGGTGCTCCCTACAGGATCCTGCCCATGATGAGATCTCCCCTGTTGCCCAGTTGAGTATAGGAGCATGCTGTCTCAACCAGGGGAGGCCCAGTAGGATCTCATCCGTCCCCCCTGGAAGCACCAGGAAGGACACCTGCTCATGGTGTCCTGGTGGTACTTCCATCCTGAGAGGGATGGTGATCTGGGTGATGGAATCGACTAGTAGGGACCCGTTGACTACCCGAACCCTGAGTGGCTTGGGCAAGAGAACCAGGGGAACTGAGTATTGGGTTGCCAGGGAGGTCGAAATGAAATTGCCATCAGCGCCTGAGTCCAGGCAGGCCAGAGCAGAGAAGAGAGTAGTGCCAAACTGCAACTGGGCGCTGATAGTCAACCTAGAGGGAGAAGCAGCGTCTAGGAACCCCCCTCTGATGGAAACTAGACGCTGTCTTTTCCCGACGGTTTGGGACATCGGGTAGCTATGTGTCCCCTCTGCCCACAGGAAAAGCAGATGACACCAGACCGAGAACCTGGGGTAAAGGAGACCGCTTTGGACACCTCCATTGACTCCACGGAGTCGCCTACAGAGCTGGCTGGGAGACCTGTCTGGTGGAAGACGGGAGCCAGACGCTTTTTAGGCTGTGAGGACGTGGGTGCTGAAGAGACCTCGAGCCTCCGCTCCGCCTGGCGGATGTCTATGCGAGAGGCAACCACAATCAAGGACTCTAAAGTAGCAGGCACCTCACGCGTGGCCAGTGCGTCTTTGACGAACCCTGCCAGGCCCTCCCAGAACACAGGGACAAGGACCTTAGCCGGCCAGTCCAGCTCTGCGGCAAGTGTCCTAAAGTGTACGGCAAAGTCCCCGACTGAAGCGGACCCTTGCCGAAGTCGTAGGAGGCGCAGCGCGGAGTCGTGGGTGACTTGAGGCCCGAGGAACACCATTCTTATGGCCCCAAGATAGGCTGCTAAGTTATTCACCACCCGATCTCCGCGCTCCCACAACGGCGTGGACCACTTCAGCGCTCTCCCTGTGAGCAGGGACTGGACGAAGGCTACCTTCGCCTTCTCGGTAGCGTAAAGAGTCGCGGACAGCTCTAAGTAGGTGGTGACCTGGTTTATAAAGCCACGGCACTCGGAGCTGTCCCCGCTAAAGCGCTCTGGAAGCGCAAGGCGAGGAGACCTTCCGCCCAATAGCACAGCCTGGGTAGCCGCCTGGGTGGCGACTGTCGTCAGAGTAGTCTTGTCGGAGGAAGACTGCTCCACTGCTGCCAATCGTGATTCCAACCACTGCATATAACGCAGCAACTGCTGCTGCTCTTCAACCATACCCAGACCTTTCGCGCGACCGTAATGTTACGAGGGGGACCCGGGGAAGCGTGCCAAGATGGGGAATGGACAGCTTCCGCCGGTCAAGGTCCACTGTGCGGTGTAAGGGACCGCTGCTATGGTGTTTGAAGAGTGAGCGGGTTGCTGCTAGCGATCGTCTGGAATGTCACAGACGATCTACGTACACCGGTCTGCCCTAACCCGTGAGGGTTGTATGGCAGGGATCACACGGCTCGGTGTACCTGTTGCACGGGGAAGCACAGAGGTGCCCACGCACGTGTGCCAGTGGAAATCACGAGTATATGGCACGAGGGTAGCACAGAGGTGCCCACGTACGTGTGCTTTCAATAACCAGGTGAGTCCGGTGGAGACTCGAGGAGCTCACCTGGAACAGGAACACGGCCTGTCGAAGGAGCTACTGCCGGAGCAGCAAGGCAGGGACACGGCCTGCAAACCAGGTGCTGCCTAAGCAGCAAGGGCCAAGCCCACAGAAGACGATAATGCCTGAGCAGTGGCGTGGCAGCACGCTGCCAGACATCCAAACATAGAAGGACGGTCGCGCACCACCATGATGGCAGGAGGAGCTTTTAAGGAGGTGTCGCTCCAGCCAAGGGCGGGCGCGAGGCGGAGATGACGGACTTGACCCAATCAGGATCCACGACGTCCCAGCCTGGCCAGTCAGGATTCACCACGTCACCAGCCTCGTCATCAAGCCGTGTGACGTGAGTGGGCGAATCAGGACCCACCAAGCATTGCACATGCTCACCCTCCTGCCTTTGGGAAATAGAGGCGGGATCCTCGGTCTCACAATGTGTAGAGATAACGGGAGTCTCACTGCTTCCCTGAGCAGAAAACCTCTGCACATTACGCAACCTCACAGACCTTCAGGGCTGCTGAGCAGGAGGAGCCGCGGCAGGCAAGGAATGGGAGACTGCCTCATTTCTTGCAACAGGAGTACCACTAGGTGTCACCCTTGTGCTGCCTCTCTGAGGAGGTTTCTCCTGCAGTCTGGCAGACCTTTGGCGCTGCTGAGCAGGAGCGCTCGTGGCAGGCAAGGAGACTGCCTCATTCCTTGCCACAGGAGAGCCACGAGGTGTAACAGTCCCCCCAGGCTCTTTTTTTATAATTATTTTATAAATATTAATAATTACACAAAAAAAGTAGGGTCCCCCCCAAATTGGATCACCAGCCAAGGTAAAGCGGACAGCTGTGGTCTGGTATTCTCAGGGTGGGAAAGTCCATAGTTATTGGGCCTTCACAGCCTAAAAATAGCAGGCCGCAGGCACCCCAGACGTGGCGCATCCACTAGATGCGCCAATCCTGGCGCTTCACCCCAGCTCATCCCATGCCCTGGTGCAGTGGCAAACGGGGTAATAAATCGGGTTGATACTATCTGTAAGGTCACCTGACATCAAGCCCAGCAGTTTGTGATGTCATGGCGTCTATTAGATACCCAACATCATAAACTGTCGGTACTAACAAAAAAAAAATTGACAAAAGAAATTTATTTGAAAAAACAGTCCCCAAAACATTTCCTCTTTCACCAATTTATTGTAAGAAAAAAAATAAAGGGGTCCCACGATGACTCTGGACTGTCTAGAATATGGGGGGGAGACACTCAGGGAACGTATCCCCCATTTTCTAGGAGTGCAGACCCTTCATGTGAGGAGTGTGGGTGCAATGAGTCTGCACTCACTCTCCCCGGGTCCACAGCAGCAGAGTCCATGTCGTAATGGTTGCTACCAAAGCTGCAATGCCCTGCTCATGAGGTAAGGGCATGCCTAATCAGGAGAACTATTCTACATTTCCAAATATTGGTGTTTGCTGATATTATTGCTATTCCACCTACTATATATTGGGGTTAGGATCTTGGAGATGGAATACCCCTTTAAGTCCAGTTATCCAGCTGAATGAATACTTAACAACAGAGCTCGCTATTTAGATGTGTTTTCTTGTGGCGTATAACGGACTCTCATGTTTGGTAGTCATTCAGCAGGGAAACTATAAAAGCAAATCCCTCCATTTGGAAATGTAGTATATAGCTCTCCTGATCAATTATGTTCCTTACCTCATGAGCAGGGCATTGCAGTAATAATAATAATTTATTAATTTATATAGTGTTATTAATTCCATAGCGCTGTATGTCTTTGGAGTGTGGGAGGAAACCCACGCGAACACGGGGAGAACATACAAACTTCTTGCAGAAGGTGTCCTTGGTGAGACTTGAATCCAGAACCTCAGCGCTGCAAGACTGCAGTGCTAACCACTGAGCCACCGTGCCGCCCATTTAGCTTACAGATGCATAACCACCACTCACTGTGTCTGAACACAGGAAGCTGTGCTGACAGCCGCTCTGTGCATGCGGCAGCGTCTATTGTGAAGGAGAGGGCCGTGGGGTGATCAACGCTGCACAGGTACCGTGGGACACCGGGGAACACCGGTGGGGTTATAGGGGGTGACCTGGCAGGGCCTGGGGAGGAGTTTTCTGTCGCATGTGTCATGGCACATGCGACAGAAATCAGAGGAGTAGGGTGAATGCGGCCGGCGCGCTGCTGTGCGCGCGGCCATCTTGGATTTCTGGGAGGGCATCAGGGGGGGCACTTTGGGGGGACCGGAGGGGACCGGGGAGGAGATTTATCATGTTTGCTCATGCCAGATGGGAGATAAATATTTTTTTACCGGCGCTGTCATTTACTGTAACGTGATCATCGGTGTACGGTGTATACCTGTGATCACGTGAGCGGGGACCGGAAAAACCGTCCTGAATCATGATCTCCAGGGTCTCAGCTAGCCCTGAAACCCCGGAGATTTTCTGACGCTGGGGGGCGTTATTCACTTATTTCTGCCTGCTGTTTATAAACGGCAGATCAGAATAAGGCTACATTAACACGACCGATCCATTTTTGCGGTATGCAAAAAACAGTCCGTTTTTTTTCACGGGTGCATCAGTGTGGCATCCGTTTCCGTTCCGTAGACGGTCCGTATGTCATCTGTTTGTCATCCGTGTGCCTTCTGTTTTTTTTGTGTACTGCAAAAAAACTGAAGGAGGGTAAATGCATAAATTTACCCAGGATCCATAGCTTCATCCTACATGAGGCGGTCACATGTTCACTCCAGTGCCATGTTCTACTGCTTTTCACAGCGTAGAGCGCTCTGGGGATTTTCTTGTGCTTGTGCACTTCATATCAGTCTTTTCTGTCATTATAATGGCAGAAAGACACATAATGTCCTACTCTCCTGCATTTTGTAATTTTGCACCCTTTGGTGCCTTTCATGTGGCACTAAGGGGTGCTTAGCTTTGTATTTAGCCAAAAAAATGAAGAAAAAAAAATGACGTAGGGTTACCCCTATTTTTGTAGCCAGCTAGGGTAAAGCAGACGGCTGCAGCCTGCAGACCACAGCTAGCAACCTCACCTTGGCTGGTAATCCAAAACTGAGGGCACCCCACGCTGTTATTTTAAATTAAATAAATAATTTAAAAAAAAAAAAACACGTAGGGGTCCCCCCAAAATTGGATCACCAGCCAAGGTAAAGCAGACAGCTGGGGTCTGATATTCTCAGACTAGGGAGGTCCATGGTTATTGGACTCTCCCCAGCCTAAAAATAGCAGGCCGCAGCCGCCCCAGAAGTGGCGCATCCATTAGATGTGCCAATCCTGGTGCTTCGCCCCAGCTCACCCCGCGCCCTGGTGCGGTGGCAAACGGGGTAATATATGGGGTTAATACCAGATGTGTAATGTCACCTGGCATCAAGCCCTGGGGTTGGTGAGGTCAGGCGTCTATCAGATACCCGACATCACCAACCCAGTCAGTAATAAAAAAAAATAGACGACAAACACATTTTTATTTGAAAAAACACTCCCCAATACATTCCCTCTTTAACCAATTTATTAGAAAGAAAAACAAATCCAGGTCTGGTGTAATCCAAGGGGTTGCCATGACGATCCACACTGTCCCAGTCAATGAAGAGCAGGATGTTCCCCATTGGCTGGGAGAGCAGTGCAGTGACCTGAGCTAACATCAATGGGTCAGCCCAGGTCACTGCAGGGGATGACAAGTGCTGCTGTCAGCGAGGTACATTACCTGCGCGGATCTCCTGCACACTGACTTCAATCATCTTCACAGCCAAGTATCGCGAGCGGCCCGTGACGTCACCGCTAGTCAGTCTCGGGTCGGAAGCGAGAGAAGGTGATGTGACTAGCGGCGGCCATGGAGGACAGTGACAGCGCTGAGGTCGGGACTTCATCAACGCAGGTAAGCCGAGCGGGACCATGTGTGCAGAGTGCAGGTGGGCGAAGCCATGTGTGCTGGCGGCGGAGTGCGAAGTGGGTGGCGCTGAGGACGTCAATGTCGTAGACTGCTTGGCTGGGGACAGGTGAGTGTGAGTGTGTGTGTGTGTGTGTGTGTGTACATGCCACGTGCAGGAGGGGGCGGAGTGAGCTGAGCGGGGAAGTGTGGGCTTCCTGCACTTAACTAGGATAAACATCGGGTTACTAACCAAAGCGCTTTGCTTGGATACCCGATGTTTATCTTAGTTACCAGCTTCTGGCAGGCTGCCAGCAATGGCTCCTGCACACTGTAGCTGTAAAAAGCCCTGCTTTTTGCTGCTAGAACCGTTCTCGAACGGATCTAGAACTATCAAGCTTTAGCAAAAAGCTCGAGTTCTAGTTCGATCTAGAACAGCCCCCAAAATCACTCGAGCCACGAACTGGAGAACCTCGAACCGCGAACCGCGCTCAACTCTAATCATGGCATCTGGACTAGAGATGAGCGATGTTCGAGGTTCGCCAATTTCATGTTCGAGTTATTTTGGGGGGTGCTCGAGCTCGAGCTCGAACTCGAGCTTTTTGCTAAAAGCTCGACAGTTCGAGTTAGGTTCGAGAATGGTTCGATCAACAAAAGCTTGGCTTTTCACAGTAAGGCTATGTGCAAACGTTGCTATCTACATGCATCCTGCGTCCCTAGCACAATCCCTCTCTCTTTCCTACTCACCGCTACACGGCTGTCAGAAATCTGCGGCGTCTTTTCCTCTTTAGAAAATGGCTACCGCTTCATTATTTAATCAGGTATTCCGTGCTTTCCCCACCCACCGGCGCCCATGATTAGTTGCAGTCAGACACGCCCCCACGATGAGTGACAGCTGTCTCACTGCAGCCAATCACAGCCGCCGGCGGGCGGGTCTATATCGTGCAGTAAAATAAATTAAAAAAAAAAAAAATGCGGTTCCCCCATATTTGATTTCAGCCAGGATAAAGCCACATGGCTGGAGGCTGGTATTGTCAGGATGGAGAGCACCACGTTATCGGGAGCCCACCACCCTAACAATATCACCCAGCAGCCGCCCGGAATTGCCGCATCCATTAGCTGCGACAGTCCCGGGACTCCACCCGGATCATACCGAATTGCCCTGGTGCGGTGGCATTTGGGGTAATAAGAGGTTAAACATGACAAGCGTCTCCCCGAGACACCTTCCATGATCAACCTAAAAGTGAAAGTAAAGAAACACACACGAAAAATCCTTTATTTGGAATAAAAGACAAAAACCAACCACTTTTAACAGTTTATTAATCCCCAAATACACATCCAGGTCCCACGTAATCCACACAACACTGTCAGCTCTGCTACAGAAAGATGCAGCAGCACCGTAGAACACAATTGTGCTGTGTCCTCTCCACGTAGCAATGAAGTGAATCGCGCTGTCACCAGAGACTTCACTCTGCAATGCAGACATCAAGATTACCAAATCTGCCTATCTTTATCATGAGAGGCAGTATCTCAGTGGATAGAGTGCTCGCCTAAGAAGAATAACTTCATGAGTTCTAGTCCTGGTCCCGGTAAAGAAATACATTTTTTTTTTTTTTAATTTTAAATGATATCGTGCAGTAAAATAAATAAATAAATAAATAATAATAAAGAAACAAATGCGGTTCCCCCCATATTTGATACCAGCCAGGATAAAGCCACACAGCTGGAGGCTGGTATTGTCAGGATGTGGAGCACTACATTAGGGGGAGCCCACCACTCTAACAATATCACCCAGCAGCTGCCTGGAATTGCCGCATCCATTAGATGCAACAGTCCCGGGACTCCACCCAGCTCATCCCGAATTGCCCTGGTGCGGTGGCAATCGGGGTAATAATGAGTTAATCATGGCAAGCGTCTCCCCAAGACACTTTCCATGATTAAACTGAAAGTGAAAGTAAAGAAACACATAGCGAAAAATCCTTTATTTGGAATAAAAGACAAAAAAACACCCTGTTTCACCATTTTATTAAAATCCCTAAATACCCCTCTAGGTCCGACGTAATCCACCTGACACTGTCAGCTCTGCTACAGAACACGAGTGCTCTGTATCAGCTCCACGTAGCAATGAAGTGACTCGCGCGGTCAGCAGAGACTTCAGCAATGCAGACTTCAAGATTACCAAATCTGCCTATCTTTATGATTAGAAACAGTAGCTCAATGGATTGAGCGCTTGCCTAAGAAGCATAATTTCACGAGTTCTAGTCCCGGTCCCAGTAAAGAGTTTAATGCTTTAATTTTAAATTATATATTTATAATTATAATTTAATTTAATTATGCACTGAGGGGAGGAGCCGGACATCAGCTGTGAGCCACGGGACACACCTCTAAAATCGGAGCAGTTCACGGAATGAGGCTGCATTGCTCTCTCCTCTCTCTCTTTCTCTCTCTCTCTCTTTTTCTCTCTCTCTCTTTCTCTCTCCTCTCTCTTTTTCTCTCTTTCTTTCTCTCTCTCTCTTTTTCTCTCTCTCTCTCCTCTCTCCTTTTCTCTCTTTTTCTCCCTCTCTCTTTTCTCAGTCTCTGTTTTTCTTTTTCCCCTCTCCCTCTCTCTCCTCTCTCTTTTTCTCTCTTTTTCTCTCTCTCTCTTTTTCTCAGTCTCTGTTTTTCTCTTTTTCCAATCTCCCTCTCTCTCCTCTATCTTCTCCCTCTCTCTTCTCTCTCTCACCCTCTCTCTCTCTCCTCTCTCTCTTCTCCCTCTCTTCTCTCTCTCTCCCTCCCTCTCTCTCCTTTCTCTCTCTTTTTCTCTCTCTTTTTCTCTCTCTTTTTCTCAGTCTCTCTTTTTCCCTCTTTCTCTCTCTCTCCTCTGTCTTCTCTCTCTCTTCTCCCTCTCTCTTCTCTCTCTTCTCCCTCTCTCCCCTCTCTCTCTCCCTCCCTCTCTCTCTCTTTTTCTCTCTCTCTTTTTCTCAGTCTCTCTTTTTCCCTCTCTCTCTCTTCTCTCTCTCTTCTCCCTCTCTCTTTTCTCTCTCTTCTCCCTCTCTCTTCTCTCTCTCTCTTTCTCTCCCTCCCCCTCTCTCTCTCCTCTCTTTCTCTTTTTCTCTCTTTATCTCTCTCTTTTTATGTCTCTCTTTTTCTTTTTCCCTCTCTATCTCGCTCTCTCTCCTCTCTCTTTTCTCTCTCTCTTTCTCTCCCTCCCTCTCTCCCCCTCTCTCTTTTTCTCAGTCTCTCTTTTTCTTTTTTTCCCTCTCTCTCTATCTCGCTCTCTCTCTTCTCTCCTCTCTCTCTTCTCTCTTTCTCTCCTCTCTCTCTCTTTCTCTCTCTTTCTCTCTCTTTTTTTCTCTCTTTCTCTCTCTCTCTCCCTCCCTCCTCTCTCTCTCTTTTTCTTAGCCTCTTTTTTTCTCTCTCTCTCTCCTATCTCTCTTCTCTATCTCTTCTCCCTTTCTCTTCTCCCTCTCTCTTCTCTCTCTCTTTCTCTCCCTCCCTCTCTCTCTCTTTTCTCTCTCTTTTTCTCTCTCTCTTTTTCTCGTTTTCCCCTCTCTCTCTCCTCTCTCTCTCCTCTCTCTCTTTTCCCTCTCTCTTCTCTCTGTCTTCTCCCTCTCTCTTCTCTCTCTCTTTCTCTCCCTCCCTCTCTCTCTCCTCTCTCTCTCTTTTTCGCTCTCTCTTTTTCTCAGTCTCTCTTTTTCTCTGTCTCTCTATCTCTCTCTCTCTTCTCTCTCTCTTTCTCCCCCTCCCTCTCTCGTTTTCTCTCTCTCTTTTTCTCAGTCTCTCTTTTTCACTTTTTCCCTCTCTCTCTATCTCGCTCTCTCCTCTTTCTCTTCTCTCTCTTCTCTCCTCTCTCTTCTCTCTCTTGTCTTCTCTTTCTCTTCTCTCCTCTTTCTCTCTTCTCTCCTCTCTCTCTCTTCTCTCCTCTCTCTCTCTCTCTTTTTCTCTCTTTCTCTCTCTCTTTCCCTCCCTCTCTTTCCTCTCTCTCCACTCTTTCTCTCTTTTTCTCTCTCTCTCTCTTTCTCCGTCTCTCTTTTTCCCTCTCTCTCTTGCTCTTTCTCCTCTCTCTCTTTTCTCTCTCTCTTCTTCTCTCCTCTTCTCTCTCTTCTCTTTTCTCTCCTCCTCTCTCTCTTCTCTCTCTCCTCTCTCTCTTTTCTCTCTCTCTCTTCTTCTCTCCTCTCCTCTCTCTTCTCTCTCTCTCTCTTTCTCTCGCCTCTCTCTTCTCTCTTCTCTCTCTCCCTCTCTCTTCTCTCTCCTCTCTCTTTTCTCTGCCTCTCTCCTCTCTCTCTCTCTCTCTCTCTCTCTCTCTTTCTCTCTTTCTCAGACCTGGTGATGATCAGCTGATGCAGTCACCTGACGGAATCAGCTGACACTATAAGTCGAGCGGTGTGGCCGACTTTTTACCGCTCGGCCGGCTAAACTATCAGCTGATGCTGTTGGACAGGAGTCTGCACAATGTACGGGCACTACAATGTTCTTGGCACTACAATGTAAGGGCACTAAAATTGCAGATTTGCAATATTATTTTTTCTTCACTGCTGTAGTATTCTAGGACACACCTGTCATGTCAATATGATCACTGCACTCCTACATGAATTAATTGAAAGTTTGCAAAATTGGGTCTCTTATGTGACGATTCTGCTGTTCTGGCACCTCAAGGGCTCTGCCAATGTGACATGGGACCCGCAAAGCATAATAGCAAAATCTGCGCTATAATATAGCGCTTCTCTCCTTCTGAGGTTTCCATTTTGCTTAAAAAGTAGTTCCAGATTACGTGGACGGTATTGGTGTACCGCCCTGAGAGGGACCCGGCCGGGGAGGGACACACTGTCGTCTCACGGGTCGTGACGCCACCCACGGGTCGTGGTGACAGCATGCACCACCGCTGCGGCTGAAGTGATGGCGGGCTCGTCCGGGATCGGTGTTGCGGCCGCAGCCGAGATGTTAGCCCCTCCGTGGGTAAGGGCGGTGTGTCCCGGGGCCCGGTCAGGGACTGGAAGCGTTGATGCTGTTGTTGGGGTGCAGGGTGCCGTGCCGTGGTGTAGTGTCCTGCCCGGATGGCACTGGTGTACTCACGATTAATTCACACTCAGAGTCACTGGTAAACCAAAGTTCGGATATGGTCGGTTCCTGTGGCCGGCTGCTGATGTCCCCTGTGAGGTTGATGGTGGCCCCTTTCCCATGCACCTCTGGTTGTTGTGTTTCGGCTCCCCTGCCTGGACAGTGGTAGCCCGCTCCCCAATGTTGAGCTGCCGGAGGAGCCCTCGGTTGCCCGCAGGCGCTCGCCCGTCAGGTGTTTGGCCCTTGGCGGTGGCGCTCACCCGGTCTCGGTGGGCTTTTGCCTTCTTTCGGGACTTTGGGTGTGGATGAACCCATGAGGTCCAGCCAGCCATCAGTTAATTTGCCTATACTCAGTGGCTTCTAAGCTAGGACAGGGTCTGAGTACCCGGTTTCTGGTGTTCCGGTACACGGTTGACTCCCCGGTTCAGGACCGGCGGGCTCCAACCCAGGCCCGGTCCGTAAGGTTCCGCCGGTTGCTGTACCGGTACTCCTGCAGGTGGCCACCACCATCTGCCTGCCTGATGTTTCAAGGGGCCCAGGCTCCTACCTGGGTCCCTGACAGCTCTACTCTTCTACCACTTCACTCTCTCTCCAGAACTAAACTCCTTGTATTTCCTGCCTCAGGACAGTAGTCTCATCGGTGGGCGTGCCTTTCCACCTGACTCCGCCCACCTAGTGTGCCCTACTGGCCCTGAGGGATGCATCAGGTCTCCCTTTCGGGTGACTGATGTGTGACCTCACAAGGGGTGGGGGTGTGTGTGTATGTGGTAGGTGTTATTACCTGTGACCCCTGGGCTCCAGGGCATCACATTGGCATGCTTTAGAGAAATAGAAGAACAAACTATGTGGTCCATTTTTTTATAGTAGCCCTTATAAAAAGGTAAAACTTGGGGATAAAAAAATATTTTATTCATAAAAATGTAGTTATTCTTTCTTCATCACCCAATGGTAAAACATTCTGTGATGCACGTTTAGTAGGAACATGCTCACTGTAATTCTAGATCAACTCATTGAGGGGTATAGTTTCTAAAGTAGAGTCACTTGTGGGGGGGGAGGGTTCTACTGTTGAAGCACATCAAATTCTCTGCAAATAAGACATGGCATTCACTATCCCAGCCAATTTTGTGTTCCAAAAGTCAAAGGGTGCTCCTTTCCTTCTGAGCCCTGCCGTGTGCTCAAATATTAGTTTTTCACCACATAGAGGGATTCAGTGTGCTCAATACAAAATGCAGAGTAAATTGTAAAGTCTATTGTCTCCTGTTACACTTGTCAAAATGAATAATTTGGGGTTAAAGCAATATTTGTGTGGGAAAAATCTATTTTAACATTTTTACAACTTTATCTTATAAAGTTCTGTGAAGCATGTCTAAATAAATTCCTTGAGGGGAATAGTTTGATTGGTTTAAACTGTTTATACATATCAGGGACTCTGCAAATGTGACATGGTATCCGTTATCTATTCCAGACAATTTTGCAGTTCGAAAGTCAAATGGAGGTCCTTCTCTTCCAAGCCCTGCCATTCACCCAAACAGTAGATTTCCACCACAAATGGGGGGTTTCCACTTTTAGGCACATCAGGAGGTCTGCAAACAGGGCATGGCAGCTGCTATCTATTACACACAATTTTGTTTTCCGAAAGCCTTATGATGCGCTTACTCTTTTTAGCCCTGCCGTGCGCCCAAACAGTAGTTTTTCACCACATGTTTGATATGGGTGTATTAAGGATAAATTACACAACAAATTACTATATTGTTTGTTTTTTAAAACATACTATATTATAAGACACACTCAAAATTTAGAGAAAGTAGAAAGGTAAAAAAACATTGGGGGTGAAAATGAGGTCCAGTTGCATCTTCCTAGGGGAGCAGCAGTAGTGGAGTGGGGTAATAGGAGGCAGGGGCAGTGGTGGAGTAGGGTCTTGCTGCTGGCAGTCCTGCGGGTGTCTGGCTATTTTTGCTGCAAGCACTGTGAGATAGGAGCCATCCAGAAAATATCAGTGGGGAAGGCTTCAAAGAAATGGCGCCCACAGGTGGCGCATGTGCAGATTGAGCTCTCAGCTCTCAGCTTTCATCCCGCTGCTGGGAAATCAATGAGCCAGAGGCGGCATGTGTGCAGATCAGATCTTGGCTCATCATTGAGCCGATAGCTCAATCTGCACACGTGTCAACTCTGGGCACCATTTCTTTGAAGACCGCACTGCTAACATTTGCTGGATGGCTCCTGCTTCACAGTGCCCGATGCGAGTATAGCTGGGATACCCACAGCGCCACCTGCTGCACCGCCCTACTCCACCACCACCTCTGCCTCCTGTGACCCCACTCCACAACTACTCGGGTAAGATTCAAGTGGATTATAAGACGCACCCCCCATTTTCCTCCCAAATTTTTAGAGGAAAAGTGCATTTTAAAATCCTGTTACAAAAATGAAAAATTTGGGGCGAAACCAACATTTTGTGGAATAATTACCACTTTAATCTCTTCCTTCCCATTGCTTTAATCCCTGTGAAGCACCTAAAGGGTTACTAAACTTCGATGTGGTTTTGTGCAGTTTTTAAAATGGTGGTGATTTGGGATACTTTCTGTCACTTAGGCACCTCATAGTCACTTCAAATATGATGTGGTCCCTATAAAATAAAATTGTAAATTTTGCTGCAAAAATGAGAGCTTGCTGATTAACCTTTAACCCTTCTAACTTTTTTTTAAAAAAATGATATTTCAAAATTGATGCTGATGTCAAGTAGATATTTGATAAATATAATGTATTAACAATTTTGTGAGATATAACTATTTGATTTAAAGACATAAAAAGTGAAAAAATTGAGTTTGAAAATTGCTAAATTTTCAAAAATTTTGGTCACAGTTTTCATAAATAATCACAAATCATGTCAATCAAAATTTACCAGCAATATGAAGCACGAAAAAAACAAAATCACTGGGATCTGTTGAAGTGTTCCAGAGTTATTACCACATAAGGTGATACTAAAGGCTGCTATACACGCTGCGACATTGCTAGCAATGTCGCTAGTGAAAGCACCCGCCCCCGTCGTTTGTGTGTCACGAGCAAATCGCTGCCCGTGGCGAACAATATCGCCGGCACGCGTCACACATACTTAGCTTCCTAACGACGTCGCTGTGGACGTCAAACAACCTCTTTTTTAAGGGGGCAGTTTGTTTGGCGTCACAGCGACGTCATTCAGCGGGCCACCAATAGAAGCGGAGGGGCGGAGAGCAGCCGCATTCACGTCACTCCCATCTCGTTGCCGAAGGACGCAGGAATGCTGTTGTTCGTCGTTCCCGAGGTGTCACACGTAGCGATGTGTGCTGCCTCAGGAACGACGAACAACCTGCACCCTGAAAGATCAGCAATATTTTTAAAATGAACGACGTGTCAACGATCAACGATTAGGTGAGTATTTGTGCTCGTTATCGGTCGCTCGTAGGTGTCACATGCAACGACGTCGCTAACAAGGCAGGATGTGCGTCACGAATTCCTTGACCCCAGCGATATCTCATTAGCGATGTCGCTGCGTGTAAAGCGGCCTTAACATTTGTCCTTGTGTAACGGGGTGCCGGGGGTGCCTCAGGAGTCGCTGAGTCGGCCGCTTCATGTATCAGGCTAACCCCCGGCACAGCCGTCACTAATGGGACAGGGGAATGTTTTGTGGGGCAGAGTGTGGATGAAGGGAGCACGCTGACAGACTCAGGAAAATTCCGCAGGCAGGCATCAGTTGAACCAAAAGGCATTTTATTACACGTATCTTCACAACAGGCTCAATGCACAAATCTTGTAGCGTCAAAACACAATTCCTGCCGGGGACACTGTTCCTGTCTTCTCTTTTCAGGGGCTTTGCCCGGTGTGAGGCAAATCCCGGGATATGAAGATGAATTATGACTCCAGTCATAATCCCTCACCACTCCCTGGCAGTGCCCCCTCCCTTCTTGTTCTCAGTGTTCCACTTACACCTCCATGGCCATGTCCTGTGATATGGAAATTAGGTGGCTTGGGGACAATGGACACAGGATGACTCCCTGCCGTGACCCTGTAGTGGGGGCTGCTAGCTAGTTAGCAAGGCTATGGAAATAGCCAGACAGAACGACTCCAGTAAAAAAATGGTTCATATCTCGCAAGCCATATTTCCGATAAATATGGCAACCATAAAAATGGTGTCTCCGCATGCGGACGATGCTGGCACACCCTTTTTATGGGAGCAGGACATTGGGAAATGCCCCAGGCGTGATATCAGCCAATGGGGAACTGGCAGACAGGTCATGAGTCCCCTCGTTCTGTAGCTAAATTCATAACTGTCACAATGAGAGCATTGGCGTCCGCCTACGACGCTCCCAGGCAAAGTTATGGCCCATATTCCATGTTGTGGATTGTCCATAACTCAAGCCAGGGGTGGAGCAGTGCTCCCTCTGAGGTCACTAAGGTAGGAGGGGACCTGGATTTGCCCAGGTTGATAACCCTACTTCGGCCATTTTCCAGTGTTCTTTTCGCTGGGGGCACGTGTAGGAAACATCTGTGGGAAGGATCCTAGAAACCTGGGTACAGCGCCCCCCTGTGGCCAGACGCAACAAGGTAACTGCTGGAACTGTGTATGCCTGTTTGTAACCCATGCTTTGATTGTAACTGTACTCTGACATATGTATATTCTGTAGATTCCCTATTGTATATATTGTAGTTTCTAGTGTGCTTTAGGCTGATTAAATTATATAATTAATCTTGGGCTGTTCTGTTATCTCGATCTTGAATCCCACGTCTGTGTGTTCGGCTAATAGTTACCGTAAATCGGTTGGTGGCAGCGAATTGTGCCAAGGATTATTGTGGGGAGGCCAGTGAGATTCGGGGAGATTTTATATATTCCGCCCGCGGAGGTCGGGGGAATATATACCTTACTCTCACCGGGGACCCTTCAATAATCGGCATAAGTAGTATAGCGGCCTCCTTGCTTATGGTCGGGCAATTCCATAATTGGCCTGACTATAAGAGGGGCGCTAGAGAGCGCGTCACGTGCTCTGTCTGTCGGTCGGGAGGTATAAAGGAGGGGTGACCCCCACTTGTTACCCCCCGATTGTGACGTACTGGTAGCCAGCGCGGGGGATTTCTGAGTGACCCCCCCGGTGGTTTGTGACATATTGGTGGCATAGCGGTGGGATCGAGATAATAGTGTGTGTGAGTGTGAGACCCATACTCCCAGACACTAAAGACTGCCTGCAGCAGCTGTGGCTGCTGGGGTCTTCAGACTAGCTCAACACTAGAGTGTCAGAGTGCAGATACTGTAAGGTGTGTGGAGGCATCAGGTGTCAGTTCTGTGTCAGTGACCAAAAGTCTGCAAGAATGGCTGATGGCACCAGGAGCAGAGCTATGCAACTGGCCAATGCTAAGGCAGGAGCCGAAGAGAGGGAGGACGGTGCTGTGGACAGCAATGAGGAGGTTGCCCACGAGTCCTCCAGGAGCTCGACGCCAGAAAACCGTTCTGCCGAGGACATTGCGCAACCTGGCACTGCTGGACAAGATGAGGAGGAGCTCACCCAAGGTTCCTCAACGAGCCAGATGCCAGCCCTCCGCTCTGAAAGGGACAGTGAATCGCCTAGCTCTGCAGCGTGCCGCAGATCACCACGTGCCATTCCACCGAGCCTGGGAGGCTCGGATAGCCTTCTTCAAATGGCTATGGCCCTTCTCCAGGCTGGAGACCAGAAGGGCTACAAGGAACTCCTGGCAGAGCGCAGGGCAGAGCGGCAGGCAGCGCGTGACGCTGAGGCTGCGGAGCGGCACGCAGAGCGTGAGGCTGCGGAGCGAGAGCGGCAGGCAGCGCGTGAAGAGCGAGAGCGACAGGCAGACCGTGACTACCAGCTGCAGCTAGCTCAGCTCCGGCCCTCATCAGCCACATGTGACCTTCGAGACACCAAATTTCCAAAGGTCCGTGTTGAGGACTTCCCAGTGCTGGAGAAGGATGGAGACTTGGACTCTTTCTTGACTGCTTTTGAACGGACTTGCTTGCAGCACCATCTGGACAAGGACCAGTGGGCCAAATACCTGACCCCCCGTTTAAGGGGTAAGGCCCTGGATATCCTTGGGGACTTGCCTGCTGAGGCAGATCAGGGCTACGACACCATCAAGCGGGCCCTGATCCAACAGTACAACCTCACTCCAGAGTCCTACCGCAAGAAGTTCCGGAGCCTACAGAAGGGACCAAAGGACTCCTGGGCTGACCACCGGCGGGCACTTGCCCGAGCTGCCGACCACTGGACCCAAGGCCTGCAGCTTTCCACCGGACCGGAGATCCTGGACTTGTTCATCACGGAGCAACTCTTGTGGAACTGCCCTGAGGATCTCCGCCAGTTCATCCGAGACCAGAAGCCAAAGGGGTCCACGGCTACAGCTGCCCTTGCCGATGACTACACCAACAACCGGGCCCCTGAGGCCAGGAGAGCGGCCACCAGCAGCACCTGGAGAGGGGGTAAGATGAATTCGGCGACTGCCCCACCTGCCCCTAGACTGCAGGGGGTGTCCCCCTCAACTCCCCTCTCCAGGCCCGTGGCGGAACCAAGACGGTGCCACCAGTGCAACCTACCTGGACACTTCAAGGCCATGTGCCCTCAGCGTCCCAAGGCCCCGGCTCCGTCCCCGTCCCAAGGGCCGCCCAAGGTGTATTGTGTGGGTGGGGGTGGTGGTAGGTCCCTGGACAGCTTCCAACCTGTCACCGTCGGCCGGTCTGTGACCATAGGACTGCGAGACAGCGCCTCGGAGGTGACTCTGGTGCGGCCTGAGATGGTGTCCCCCCAAGACTTGATCCCTGGAAAAACCCTCGCTGTCTCCGGGATTGGAGGCACTGACCCGGCGCTGCCTGTTGCTGACATTTATGTGGACTGGGGCGCAGGGCGGGGGGTGAGGGAGGTGGGGGTAACTGATCGGATCCCTGCAAACGTGCTACTTGGGACAGATTTGGGGCAGATAACCTCCCAGTTTGGGCCCCCCCCAAGGGCTGAACCTTCAGCCCGTACTGACATGACTCCTAACAATGTTAATGTGTTATCTATGAATGATGTAAGGGAGGAGGGAGTGAACTCTGATATTTCTGCTTGCATAGACACCATAGACACACACTCAGCTGCAGCTGTGACAGGGGAGGGGGTCAGAGAAAGGTGTGACAATGCCTCTACAAGTAACCAGCCTGTGAGCTGGGATCTGTTGCCCTCTGCAGGGATAAGCAGAGAGCAGGGTGCTGCAGGGGGAGGACCAGTGTGTGGGGTGGGGGCTACCACAGCAAATGTGGGGTCCCCAGAGATTTCACAGCGGGGTTCTGTTGCTGCAGGAGGGGAACAGGCAGGTGAGATTGGGGCCGGTCCAGGAGCGGAAGTGCTCCCAGGTAAGATCTCGGTGCATGGTTCCCCCACAACCGGGGTGTCAGGAAGCCAGGTAGGTCTGCCTGAACCGGCGACTTGGTCAGGAACGGAGGAGGAGCAGGCACGACCCACGGTCGCAGCGGCTGTGGCCGCTGTCACCCGCAGTGGGAGTGCTGGAAGCCAAGGGGCCTCCCGGAGGTCCGATAGCTCTTCCCCTTCTGACCAAGTGGCAGCCGAGTCAGGTGGAGGCCAGGACACAGGTCCCGGGGTACTGACTGCAGATGTGACAGTCTCGTCGATTCTGGCCACATCTAGTCAGGGGTTTCAGGCAGCGTTAGAAGCTGACGACAGCCTGAAAGCTCTTAAGGAGCAGGCGGCACAGCCTCCCTCGGACTCGGACCCGGAGCGAGTGGTCTGGGACCAAGGACGGCTGTACCGGGCCACGGTCCAGCAGGGTTCACCGGAGGCGTGGCCCAGGGACCGACAGTTGGTGGTACCCTATCCGTTCCGGACGGAGTTGTTGCGGATCGCACATGAGATTCCGATGGCCGGACACCTAGGGATCGCTAAGACCAAGGCCAGGTTAAACCAGCATTTCTACTGGCCAAAAATGGGGGCCGATGTGGCTGCCTACTGCCGTTCGTGTGAAACCTGTCAGAGAGTGGGGAAGGCGGGGCCACGCCCCAAAGCCCCACTAGTATCTCTGCCAATCATCAATGAGCCTTTCAGGAGGGTGGCTGTGGATCTGGTCGGCCCGCTGGCCATCCCCAGCAGCTCCGGGAAACGCTTCCTACTGACGGTAGTGGACTATGCCACCCGGTACCCAGAAGCAGTGGCCTTGTCGTCCATTCGGGCTGACAAGGTGGCCACCGCATTGCTGGAGATTTTCTCCCGAGTGGGTTTTCCCCAGGAAATGCTCACTGACCGGGGGACCCAATTCATGTCCCAGCTGATGGAGGCCCTCTGTAAGCAAGTCCAGGTGCGACATCTGGTGGCCAGCCCGTACCATCCACAGACTAATGGCCTGTGCGAGCGGTTCAATGGCACCTTAAAGCAGATGCTTAAGATGTTGGTCGACTCCCATGGGCGTGACTGGGAGCGGTATCTCCCACACCTGTTATTTGCTTACCGGGAGGTTCCACAGGCCTCAACAGGATTCTCACCGTTTGAGCTCCTGTACGGGCGACGTGTGCGGGGCCCCCTGGCTCTGGTGAAAGAGGCTTGGGAAGGGGATTTGGCCACCCCTGGAGTGTCGGTTATCGAGTATGTCATGCGCTTCCGGGACAAAATGCAGGCCTTGACGCAACTGGTACACGACAATATGGCTCAAGCCCAGGCCGATCAGAAGCGTTGGTACGACCAGAACGCTTGTGAGAGGACCTACCAAGTGGGTCAAAAGGTGTGGGTACTGGTCCCCGTACCACAGGACAAGCTTCAGGCAGCCTGGGAAGGCCCATACCTCGTGTACCAGCAGCTCAACCCTGTGACGTACCTGGTCACCCTGGACCCTGCCCGTGGAAGGCGGAAGCCCTTCCATGTGAACATGATGAAGGCACATCATGAGCGGGAGGCATGTGCGCTCCCCGTGTGCAACCTGCCCGAGGAGGGAGAAGCGGAAACCCTCTTGGATATGCTAGCCCAGGTTAGGGCAGGCGGATCCATTGAGGATGTGGAGGTTGGCCACCAGCTCTTGGAGGACCAACGGTCCCAGCTGTGGGCCACCCTACACCCCTTCCGGGGGTTGTTTACCAACCAGCCCGGAAGGACTGACTTGGCTGTCCATCACGTGGACACTGGGGATCATCCCCCGATCCGGCGTTCAGCATATCGGGTCTCCCTGGAGGTGCAGCAACACATGCGCCAGGAGATTGACGAGATGCTGAAGCTGGGGGTGATCCAGGCATCCAACAGCGCTTGGGCCTCGCCTGTAGTCCTCGTCCCTAAGAAGGACCGAACCACTCGGTTCTGCGTGGACTACAGGGGGCTCAATGCGGTCACGGTCGCCGATGCGTACCCAATGCCACGCATCGATGACCTGCTCGATCAGTTGGCCGGGGCTCAGTACCTGACCATCATGGATCTGAGCCGGGGATATTGGCAGATCCCCCTGACTCGCAAGGCCAGGGAACGCTCTGCCTTTATTACCCCATTTGGACTGTACGAGTCCACGGTGATGCCATTCGGGATGAGGAATGCCCCTGCCACTTTCCAGCGGATGGTCAACACCCTGCTCAAGGGACTTGAAGGGTACGCGGCCGCGTACCTGGATGACATTGCCGTCTTCAGTCCCACCTGGGAGGACCACCTAGAGCATCTAGCACAGGTGCTCAGGCGGATCCACCGGGCAGGTTTGACCATCAAGCCGGGAAAGTGTCAGCTGGCCATGAGCGAGGTCCAGTACCTCGGTCACCGGGTAGGTGGGAGAACACTGAAGCCCGAGCCTGAGAAAGTGGAAGCCATCGCATCCTGGCCCACCCCCAGGACCAAGAAGCAGGTGATGTCCTTCTTGGGGACCGCTGGGTACTATAGGAGGTTTGTTCCATGCTATAGTAGCCTGGCAAAGCCCTTGACGGACCTCACCAAGAAGAAGCTGCCCTCTGCAGTCGATTGGACAATGGACTGCGAGACAGCCTTCCGGGCCCTAAAGGACGCCCTGTCCAGCCCGCCCGTGCTACAGGCAGCCGACTTCACGCGGCCGTTTGTAGTACAGACCGACGCCAGTGACTTCGGCCTCGGTGCGGTGCTCAGCCAGGTGGACTCTGCGAGCCAAGAGCACCCAGTCTTGTACCTGAGCAGGAAGCTGTTACCAAGGGAAGTTGCCTATTCCACGATGGAGAAGGAGTGCCTGGCCATAGTGTGGGCCCTGCAGCGTCTGCAACCCTATCTATACGGGCGCCACTTCATCGTGGAGACGGACCACAATCCCCTCAGCTGGTTGCACACCGTCTCTGGGACGAATGGGCGATTGTTGCGATGGAGCCTTGCGCTCCAGCAATACAACTTCACCATTCGCCACAAAAGGGGCCGTGACCACGGTAACGCAGACGGGCTGTCCCGACAAGGAGAGGTCGCGGACGGGCGCACGGGGGAACACCGGAGTGTGCTGCCCCCTAGCGCCCTCAAAAGGGGGGAGGTGTGAGGCAAATCCCGGGATATGAAGATGAATTATGACTCCAGTCATAATCCCTCATCACTCCCTGGCAGTGCCCCCTCCCTTCTTGTTCTCAGTGTTCCACTTACACCTCCATGGCCATGTCCTGTGATATGGAAATTAGGTGGCTTGGGGACAATGGACACAGGATGACTCCCTGCCGTGACCCTGTAGTGGGGGCTGCTAGCTAGTTAGCAAGGCTATGGAAATAGCCAGACAGAACGACTCCAGTAAAAAAATGGTTCATATCTCGCGGCCTCCTTGCTTATGGTCGGGCAATTCCATAATTGGCCTGACTATAAGAGGGGCGCTAGAGAGCGCGTCACGTGCTCTGTCTGTCGGTTGGGAGGTATAAAGGAGGGGTGACCCCCACTTGTTACCCCCCGATTGTGACGTACTGGTAGCCAGCGCGGGGGATTTCTGAGTGACCCCCCCGGTGGTTTGTGACACCCGGCTTCTCTAGTCTTCTTCACCTAGGCTCCCACTCCGGCTACTGCAGACTTGACCCACACAATTCTGCTTCACCGACTAAGCCTCTTCGGGTCCCACCCGTACACTGCTGGTTCCTGATCTGGACACTTTCCTTTTTCTTTCTTTTGCTATCTGCCACCATAGCTCCCACACTCTGCCCCCGTTGCTCCTTCTCCCCCATCCCAGCAGAAACTAAACTCACTAACCTCTCACCCTCCCCCTAAGCTGCCGGCTCCTCCTCTCGCCTGTACTGTTCCTATGGGGACAGCCGTCCCACCCGGACATCTAGGGGGGGGAAACCCATTAATACAGTAAAAACACAATTAACATTTTTTAACAACCCCAGCGTGGGGTATCTTCAGGGGGGGAAACTGCGCCTCTTCGTAAGGGGTCCGTCCACCCCTTACACTTGTCAGGAAGGTGAAAACAGGCTGCGGTGGTAAGGAGTTCAGGTATGTTGCCACTATGTTTTTTTTTTTCTCTGGTGATTTCTGTAAATGTTTTTCTGCTTTTTTCTGTAAATCCTTTTGAGCATTTTGGAGGGTTTATGGAGATAATCCATTTTTGACCATTTTCCAATGCTTTTTGGGTAATGAATATTTTTTTTTTTTAAGCAAAAACACGGACAAAATGCACAAAAATATGTCCAGGCGTCTTCCTATAGATGTACCATCTATACTCCTAAATTATAGAGTATAGATGGTACATATATGCCTAGGAAATATAGATTTATATACACTTCTTTTACTGCTTAGCAATTTTGAAAGCCTGAATATATGAAAAATAGGTCACCTTTCCATTAAGATTAATAGGAACATTATTTTGTGCCTTTTGTGATCATTGTTTCTGGTGTTTATTGGAGGGTACCTGCTGAAAAAATGTCAGAGAAAAACATAGCGTGAACATGCTTTTAACCCCTTTGTGCACAGCACTGCACATTTTTACTGTATCCCTTTAGGGCCATGGATGTACAGTTTACGGCTGGTCATCACCAGCCTAATCTTTAAAATGATCATGGTGGCCAGTGTTTATCGAGTGTATATACTTTTTTGCAAGTTTCATGAGGTATTTGTATGTGTATCGTTGTGGGCCTTTACGGGAGAACATTTGGTCCTGATTATTGAGGTGCTCTGTGCAAATTGTGAACTACAAAATGTATTATGTAACAATATGCATAATATAGATGGAATCTGGTCTTGAATTTTGTTGCATGCATGACTGGTTCTGAAACTTCCCCTGAACATGAGAACTAATTGCCATGTACTTATTCTATATGCTAATCTACAAATATTTATGTTAAACTATTAATGGATATTAAATAATATACAGGTTCATCTATATTTATTTTTCCTTCAACAGAAACATACTGCATATTCGTACGTATATACTCTAGATTTTCTGGTATTTGTTTACCCATTTAGTTGTGAAAGCATTTAGAATGATGTTACTAAACTGGTAAAACATATTTGTGTGCTGCAAACTATGTGGATAGATCATTTCCATTCAAATCAGTGTCTACATACAGTATATTTATAGTTTGCTTAAAGGGGTTTTCCCTTTTTAGAAAATCCGAGTCCCTGGGTGCAGTTTGTTATGAAAAGACAAACAGTGTTTATTCACGCAGGATAAAATTAAATGTGGGTAAGGCCAGGCTCACAGTGGTGTATGGCAGCCGATGCACGAGAATCAGCTGCGATATACTAATTTAAGTCGGCTCAAACTCTGCTGCGAGTGTGAGCCGAGTGTCATTACTGTGATCCGATTCTCTCGCATGTATGAATCAGATCACGTGCTTAGATGAAGAACACCTTAATTTCTCCATCTTCTCCATTTCTTGTATCAGTATATATCACACTACACTCAGACACACACTCCACATTTGTGGCTTTTTCTAACCAACATCGCTTCTTTTCCGTCAGAAGCTGCTCTTCCACTCCTGAAAAGCAGGAACTAACTCCTTGTAACTCCCCCCAACCTGGGCTGTAGCTAACTGTTAACCCTGTGTCTGTAGGCATGAATAGTACCCTTGGCCATGGCCACCCTGCCCCTTACAGTCATGTGATAAAAATATTGGAAGTGCTATAAAAATATTATCTCTTTAGAGGACCTTTCCAAAAGAAAAATAATGTTGGGCTGGACACACAATATAAAAGTGGTTGCAGAGCAAAATAAACCTTTTTTTTTATTCAATTTTCACCTCTTCATTGCAGAGATATTGGCAAAATATTTGCCTACAGAATTAAATATAAACATACTGTATCACACTAACAAATGAAGCTCTTCACAGTTCTGCTGGTTTTTAAATCTCAAAATTTCAAGATGGATTTCCAAGTTGTGTCTTGGTCTGTACTGGCAGGAATGTGTGAGCAAGCGGTCTAAACATGTCACTCATGCACCTCTTGATTTTTAAAATTGAAATTCCAGGCCACATCCTGTGTGCATTGTCTATACTCCCTGCTGTACAAAGACACAATGGAGAAAAGGGGGGAGCAATTGATGTCACTGTCCTGCTGTCTGACTGAAAGTGTTTAAATCTCAAGACTCCAAGATGGTTCTACAAGCTGTGTCTTGTCTGTACTGGCAGGCATGTGGGAGCAAGAGGCCTAATAATGTCACTCATCCACATTTTTATTATTAAAATTGAAATTCCAGGTCACATCCTGTGTGCATGTCCTTGCAATCAGGCAGTGCTAAAGTTAAAATGCATTGAAGAACGCAGTCACTTAGATGCAGACCTGTGGATCACTATCAAGGCAGAGTTTGATTAATGGCTGTCTCCACTAAACCTGGAGCCAGAAAAGTCCATGTGCAATAACGGTGCAAACATGTGGTGACACTACACCTGGGCAACATCAAACATGTGCCTTGCATGGCTCATGTCCTCAACCTGGTTGAACATAAATTTATAGGCCACTATTCCAGCCTGGATGCACTACTGCAAAAGGCATGGTTGCTGTGTGCTCACTTTTAAAAATGGAAATATCAGGCCACATCTTATGTTTTGCATGGATCATACCTCTCTGATTTGCAAATACTGATTGGTCTCCAAGCTGTATCTTGTCTGTACTGACAGGAGTGTGGTATCAAGAGTCCAGGCAAAGATTGACATTTCATCATCCAAATTAAGACTGAAAAATCTGTGGTCCAGGCAAAGATTGTCATTTTGTCATCTAACTTAAGATTTCAGTTGAAATACTATGTCCCAAGAATGACAAAAGTATTTTAGGAGTGATACCTTTATAGGCTAACCAGAAAAATCATATTAGCAAGCTTTCAGAGCACACAGGCTCCTTCTTCAGGCAAATTACAAAATAACTTAAGATTTCAAAATCTGTGGTCCAGGCAAAAATTGCAATTTCATCATCTAAATAGAGATTGCAAGATCTGTGGTCCAGGCAAAAATTGTCCTTTTATCATCTAAAT
This sequence comes from Anomaloglossus baeobatrachus, assembly GCF_048569485.1. Lineage (NCBI taxonomy): Eukaryota > Metazoa > Chordata > Amphibia > Anura > Aromobatidae > Anomaloglossus > Anomaloglossus baeobatrachus. The sequence continues at coordinate 132,185,802 of NC_134360.1, forward strand.
AGAGATTGCAAAATCTGTGGTCCAACCAACAATTGCCATTTCATCATCTAAATAGAGATTACAAAAGCTGTTATCCAGCCAAAGATTGCCATTTCATCATCTAAATAAAGAAGACAAAATCTATAGTCCAGCCAAAAATTTCAATTTCATCATTTAAACAAAGTTCGCAAAATCAGTGGCGTTATGTACAAGGGAAAAATAAGATAAAAATGAAAGGTTTTGTTGTTACGCCACTAGCGGGTTGCAGCTATATGTATGGAGCCGCTACTGCACAGTCTCTCACTGCTGGGGCTGATGTTACTGATGTTAATGGCAGCCTGGATGTTGCGGCCCTCCACAAGTAGGGCTAGGCCCAAGGGGACAAATGATGGTATTTGATGTTTAAGTCCATTAACAGTACCAGGGCGCGGAAAGAAGGTAGAACACACAAGGGATTGCATTGTAACTTGTTCTTTACTCACAATGGTGATGCTTGAAACCCGATGGAGGCTGGTCCTCACCACTGGTCCCCTTAGTCCCAGTGCCGGTGTGGTAACCTGGTGGCTTCTGTCCACTGCACCTGTGTCTGGTTGGTGGGTTCCTGTGGCTTGGAACGTCTGGGGATCCCCTCCTGATAGTATTTCAGTCTTAGTCCGTACGGCGGGTAGTTTGAACCCTGTAGGGTCAGGGCTCTGTTCCGGTCCCTGGTTCTCCTGTCACTGTTGGTGCCCCAGAATTTATGGTCGGTGAGGTCCTGGATGGTCCCCTCACCGTGCACATTTTATCAGGTCTGCCTGGAGCGTTTTCCTGACCTAGGGCTCTGCACCCCGTCGGTGTTATGGTTCCAAGAGTAATCCACCATACTCCTTCAGCAACCACATGCCTGCGCCTGACAGGTCACTCTTACACTCTCCCGTCAGTACGGTTATGTCTGTCTACTTTCACTTCCACTTAATGACTGACTGACTCCTCCTCCCTGGTTGTCGTTTAGTGGACTGGACTGGTTCCACCCCTAGGTGGCCATCCATTGGGTCTAACCCTAGCCTGTCACCAGTAGAGATGAGCGATGTTCGAGGTTCGCCAGTTTCATGTTCGAGTGATTTTGAGGGGGGGTGGGAGTCGCTCGATGAACTCGAACGATTTGGTAAAAGTTTGGTAGTTCGAGTTACATTCGAGAACGGTTCGAGCACCAAAAGCATGGCTTTTCACAGTAAGTATGTGCACACCTTTCGTATCTGCATGCGTCCTGCGTCCCCAGCACAATCCCTCTTTCTTTCCTACTCACCGATCACGGGCGTCTTGCTGCACGGCTGTCACAAATCTCCAGCGGCATTTCCTCTTTTAAAAATGGCTGCTGCTTCATTATTCAATTAGTTATTCTGTGCTTTTCCCGCCCACTGGCGCCCATGATTGGTTGCAGTCAGACACAATGAGTGACAGCTGTCTCACTGCAACCAATCACAGCCGCCGGCGGGGCGGCTGTATATCATGCAGTAAAATAAGTTAAAAAAAAAAATGCGGTTCCCCCATATTTTATACCAGCCAGGATAAAGACACACGGCTGGAGGCTGGTATTGTGGAGAGCACCACATTATGGGGAGCCCACCACCTTAACAATATCAGCAGGCAGCCGCCCGGAATTGCCGCATCCATTAGATGCGGCAGTCCCAGGACTCTACCCAGCTCATCCCAAATTTCCCTAGTGCAGTGGCAATCGGGGTAATAAGCAGTTAATCATGACAGGTGTCTCCCCGAGACACCTTCCATGATTAAACTGTAAGTGAAAGTAAAAAAACACACACAGCGAAAAATCCTTTATTTGGAATAAAAGACAAAAAGCCCACCTCATTTACCTTTTTATTAAAATCCCCAAATAACAATCCAGGTCCGAAGTAATCCACACGACACTGTCAGCTCTGTTACATGAAGATGACAGGGAGCGATCTGTGTCCTCTCCACGTAGCACCAGAAGTGAGCCGCGCTGTCACCAGACTTCACTCTGCACTGCAGATGTCAAGATTACCAAATCTGCCTATGTTTCTCGTTAGAGCCAGTGGCTCAATGGATAGAGCTCCCATCTAAGAAGCATTACTTCCCGGTAAAAAATTTAATTTATTTTTAATTTTAAATTATAATTATTATTTATTTATAATTATAATTTAATTTAACTATGAACTGAAGGGAGGAGACGGACATCAGCTGTGAGCCGCGGGACACACCTCAAAAATCGGAGCAGTTCACGGAATGAGGCTGCATTGCTCTCTCTCTCTCCCTTTCTCTCTCTCTCTCCCTCTCTCTCTCTTTTTCTCTATCTCTCTTTTTCTCAGTCTCTCTTTTTCTCTTTTTCCTCTTCTCGCTCTTCTGTCTCTCTCTCCCTCTCTCTCTCTCCCTCTCTCTCTTTCTCTCTCTTTCTCTCTCTGTTTCTCTCGCTCTTTCTCTCTTCTATTTCTCTCTCTCTCCCTCTCTCCTCTCTCTCTTTTTCTCTTTTTCCCTCTCTCTCTTCTCTCTCTTCTCTCTCTCTCGCTCCCTCTTTTTCTCTCTCTCTTTTTCTCTCTCCCTCTTTCTCTCTCTCTTTCTCTCTCTCTCTCGTTCTCTCTCTTTCTCTCTCTCTCCCACTCTCTCTTTTTCTCTCTCTCTCTCCTCTCTCTCTTTTTCTCTCTCAAATTCAAATTCTAATATGCTTTATTGGCAGGACCAAAATACAATTAGTGTTGCCAAAACAAGTGAAATACAGTAAGTGGGGGGAAGGGGATCAGGGTTATGGGGAGTTGGGGGCACAATTTGGGTTTTGAAAGTCTATTTAGGGGCAAAAGATGAGGATGTCCAGCTCTTCAGGCAAAAAAATCACGTCTTTATTTTATCATGCAGACACAAAGAATGACATGACCAGCACAACGCGTTTCAGGTGAAAGCACTCACCCTTAATCATCCTCATCTTTTGCATTATTTTGGGCTGTGGCAGTGCCTGTCCGTGCTCCAGGACGAAATCAAGACTGAGCTTTTTCCACGGTGAGCTGATTCATACTATTGATCTATTTAGGGGCCTTATGTTCCCCTCAGCTTATGACATGTGGTGACATGTTGGGCGGCGATCTCCACCATTGATTCCTCTTCCCCCAGTAGGATGCGGAGTTTCATCTCCTCGTCCATGGATGGAAAGTCCGGGGTATGAGTGGTAAGTTTCTGGAAGTGGGAGGCCCTCACTGCTGAGTATTTGTCGCAGTGCAGCAGGAAGTGTGCCTCGTCCTCCAGAGCCCCCTGCTGGCAGTGCTGGCACAGTCTGTTCTCCCGCGGCTTGTATGTCTGTCTGTGCCGCCATATTTCCACCTCTAGGCTGTGCAAGCTCAGGGTCTGCCTGTCTTTGGGGTGGTGTAACCTTTCCAGATATGGGGCCAGAGTGTAGTCCCTCTCTCTTTTTCTCTCTCTCTCTCTTCTCTCTTCTCTCTCTCTCCCTCGCTCTCTTTTTCTCTCTCTCCCTTTCTCTCTCTCTCTTTCTTAATCAAGCCCAGTTCCCACGTATCCTGAAATGCAGCAGATGGTTCCCACACAGGGAAGATGTTGACGCGTAAACTCCGTGGAACAATACCAGCCTTGAGGTAATCCTCAAGGCTACGTATGTTCCACCAGAGACGTATGCCCGTTTTATGGGCAGATGTTAAATCAGAGGTAAGAAGAGAAAATTCATCAGAAATTATCGGAGATGCCCCTGAGCAGAATATGTTATCAGAACGCTCCCGCCAAGCGGCCTCGCGTGTGTCCCATTCCATAATGTGTCAAAATCACAAAAAAGCAATGCAGTATTACCAACACGAGGGCAGATGCAAGTGTAACAATACTCAAAAATAAATATAAACGTTTATATACAACGGTGTGTTGCACCAAGAATATTTCCCAAAGGGGACAAAACTTTTTTTTATATTGTATTGTATCTATCTACCCTATGCACAGGATACTATTGTAGTATACTAAACTTCTATTATATGTTACCTCATTTATATACAAGAATATATTGTGTCATTACACAGGTCCTTTACTATTGTATATATTAATGTACATGTGAACCTATATATATTCTTTTTATTGTTCCCCATTGCCATGGTTACATCTGGGATAAGCCCTGCTCAGAGTGTGATGCCCTTCATGTCTTTTTAAGTGTTTGTATCCTTTGTGTGCATTGAATAAAACTTTTTGTCAAAAATTTATACTATACTAGGTGTACCCCTGATTTATATGCGGTGTCTTTCTCCTCCTTGTTCACAGTACAGGGTTAACACACAGTGATGTCACAGTAAAGGGATAACACACACAGTGATGTCACAGTACAGGATAATACACACAGTGATGTCACAGTACTGTATAGGGATAACACACACAGTGATGTCACAGTACAGGGTTAACACACAGTGATGTCACAGTACAGGGTTAACACACAGTGATGTCACAGTACAGGGATACACACACAGTGATGTCACAGTACAGGATAATACACACAGTGATGTCACAGTACAGGAATAACACACACAGTGATGTCACAGTACAGGGATAACACACACAGTGATGTCACAGTACAGGGTTAACACACAGGGATGTGACAGTACTGGGTTAACACACAGTGATATAACAGTACAGGGTTAACACACAGGGATGTGAAAGTACAGGGTTAAGACACAGGTATGTGACAGTACAGTTTCTTTCTGTAGTGTTACAGGCAGACATTTGCACATTATTATACCCACCTGCTCCTGTGCTGTGAGAGATTATGTTAGTGTCAGCCTCCGGCCTCATACTGCAATTCCTGTCAGTCCTCCTGGCTGTGCTCAGAGCCTGTCCTTTACTTTTTCTTTCTATTTTTTCTGTTCTCACTTCTCCTCATTTTCTCTACGTTCAATGCTCAGGTCTGTGCTCCTTCCTTCTGCCCTTCCATAGTTTCAATTTCCCGAGATGTACTGAACAAGCTCCGCCGCCCTCTCCTGAATGGCTGTTCTCCTCCTGGCATCTCTTACACCTCTCTGATTGGAAGAAGATGCTGCCTGTCCACTCCCTCCTCTTCAGCAGAGGGTGCGCGGTGTGCAGTGTGGGCATGTCAGCTCCTCTATGTTGCGGTGGACTGCAGCTGTACAAATATTGCAGGCCCCCTGCCGCCTTAATCAGCTGCTTGGTGAACGGGCGGCCCGTGCGGTGAATGAGTAAAAAGTGAAATCACAGACACAGTGGTCAGCCGTCATGGGGCCCCTTTCAGGTCACGGTCCCCATAGCAGTGGCGTGGCCTGCCTCTATTGATGGTACGCCACTGTCCTTGGGTGCTACACTAGTGTGTACCGGACTCCTTGCGATGGCTGAAGTGTTGCTGGTAAATGGTGTCCACTGCCTCTGCCTCTCTATTGCTTGACTTATATTGGTTATCTTAGAGGTCCCCCTCATCAGCTGTTAACAAGTGCTCGTATTCTATAATGAGTGATATTTTATAAACCCTGAATGATTGGATCCTTGAAAAAGGGAAATATAATATCTGAAATATATTATATATTAAAAAAAAAAGGGGATACACATTTTTCTATTGTGTTGCTTGGCGTGTTTACTACTAGGTAAATTTTCATATAACTGTGAAAGTGCCTTGTATTTTTGTCACTTTTGTAATAAAATGGTATTTCTGTAAATTCAGGAGTTTTTTCGTCTGTGAATTGACCTGGTCAATGACCTGAAGACAGCTGTGACCACTGTCTCAAAGATTAGCATTGGTCACACACTACGCCGCCATGGATTAAAATCCTGCAGGGCACACAAAGTCTCCCTGCTCATGCCAGTGTGACGCCCTGGGCAAGCCAGGGGTCATAGGTCATAACACCACCACACCCTACACCCCAGCTAGGAACACCAAAGCTACACAAAAATCCTTGTTGCCTTCCTCCAGGGGCTGATGTCCACACCAGGGGGTGGGCCAGGCAGTTGGCTCCGCCCACCGAGGAGTTCACAGCCCTGGAGGCGGGAGAAACCAGGCAGTCAAGCTAGGGAGGAGGAAGTAGAAGGAAGTGGTAGAGGAGCTTGAGAGAGGAGCTAAAGTGGAAGACTAAGTGAGAGTAGTGACAGAAAAAGTAACAGTTAAGAAAGCCTGAAGTTGGTCAGGGTGTGTGCCCCGGACTGAGACAGCAAGGTCAGCAGACGGCGGTGACTGTCTGCAGGAGAGGCTGCTTGGAGGTTGCCGAAAGGACCGTGGACGGGTGGTGGCCCGGCGGTACCGGAGCGGCATACAAAGAGCAGTCAGCACCATTGGCAGGGGCCTTTTGGATCCCGGCAAGGCTAGGAGTCGCCGTGAATTTGCCAAATCCGTCAGTGAAGGGGACCTCTGGGTCTCCCAACAACCAAGTCCCGATTGAAGGCAACAGTCCAACCGTTAGAGAGAGACACCGCCACCGCCAAGGCACCAGTTTCTCAGGGCCAGCACCTGCGGGCAAAGTAGGGCTCCTCCGGCCCATAACCAAGTCGGGGAGCGGGTTACCGGTGGGAACCCATCGCTACCATCATCATCTCATGTGCAGGAAAAGGGACCGTCACCGTCAACTACTGGGGAAAAGCAACTGCAGCCGTCCGTGGGAACTGTCTTTCCAGCCGTGTGTTTTACCGAGAACTGTGTCACCGTCTCAGGCTGAGTGAGTACCACAGTGCCGTGAGGCACAGCGCTGCCCCCGCGTCCCTGCACCCCACCAAGCCCTGCACCAGCCCTGCCATCCAGCATCCCCCACCTCATCACTGGGCCCCGGGACAACTACCCCCTACCCACGGAGGGGAGAACCAACAACTTTGCTGCTCCCTGTCACCGCTCCCGGGATCCCCATACAGAGCAGCGGTGGTGTCAACACAATCACCACAACCGTGGGTGGCGTCACGGACAATAAACAATCCCAAATACCAATCCCCTTTCACTCACGGGCGAGGAGCGCCGCTCGAGTCCCCGGGATCCGGCCCATCGCTCGAGCCACCGAGCAGCAGCAGGCCACAGCAGCCGCGGCAGCCAGACCCGAGCAGTGGGAGAGCGCGGCGTCCCCCCCTCCGCCCGTGACAACTTGGCGTCACGAACAGGATCTTACCGCTCTGCCGTTGGGTAGAGGTGCGCCTTGTTACCGCCGGAGGTGTCCGGCCGGAAAATTTCAGAAGCCGCCATCTTTGGCGCGAAGAGTTCCCGCTCGAGCGTCTTCTCGAGTAGCGGAGGCGCGAAGGCCAAAACCCCGCCTCGATAGAGGAGGGGCTGGAAAGAGGCTAAGGGGGATGGAAACAAGATGTCTGCGCCTGACGGAGCCGCTGGAGGAGCGGTGGTCGCAGCCGCAGTGGCACCCGTGGATGGGAATGGGCCTGTCCAGGTCCCGGCCGTGTTGGCAGGAGGTGCCGCGGTCCCTGCTCTCGCTCAGGTGATGCCGTTCTCCTTGCCCTATGTGCCTGGAGCTACCTGGCTACCGCAGTTTGACGGGAAACCTGATGCTTTACAGGTCTTCCGGAAAAAGCTTAATCCGCTTCTGGAATTGTACCCCCTGACTGATAAGCAACGTGCAGCGGTAGTGCTGGGCCAGCTAACCGGCGCGGCTGAGCAGGAGGCGGAGACCTGGGCCGAGGGGGACCGGTTCTCTGTAGCCACCATCTTTGAGAAGCTACAGACTGCCTTTGAGACCCGTACCGAGGCTGAGCTGAGGATGCAGTGTTACCAGTGCCGGCAACGGTCTGTGGATAGCATTCGGGACTATCCTTTACGTCTGCAAACCGCCCTCCGCACACTAAAGCGGGTGGACACTATCAATAAGGCGGACAGCAACAAGATGTTAGTAGAGCAATTTGTGCAGGGGATGAGGTCCCCTGAGGATCGCAAACAACTCCGGCTGTGGGCCCTGGAACACCCTGATGTGGACTTTGCTGTGTTAAAGGAACGGGCCATTAAAGCACTGCAACCCCCAGCTTCAGAAATCTTCGAGCCAGCCTCGTGGCCCATTGAGACGGCCCCTGTCGTGGTGGCCCCTGCCCTACCAACCTCTTCAATACCTTCAGCCCCAAGCAGCACGATGGAAGAACTGGCAGCCCAGGTACGCCGCATTGACGGTGACCTCGCCAAGATTCTCGCTGCACTCCAACCTTTGACCAGATCCCAGCCTCCAGCAAAGATACAGCTTGCCGACAGCCCTGAGGATGTTCCCTGGATGCAGCGGAGAAGTGCTAACAACTCGCGGAACAGACCTCCAACCTGTTACAAGTGCAGTAAGCCTGGCCATTACTTCCGACAGTGCCCGTTAAACGAGCAACCCCTGGGGCCCCGGGCCAATCCTCAGGAGTAGAACCCCCTGGCCCCCCAGACTGGCGGGACTGGTATATCGGGGCCCGGCCCATCATCCCCGTGGCTGTGGACGGCATACCGGTGATGGTTCTCTTGGACACTGGATCACAGGTAACCACCATACCATACACATTGTACCAGCGGTATTGGGGGATAGACGAGCTGGCACCCGCTAGCAATGTGATTGGAACCGGCCGTTGCCGGCATTGTTGTCCCCGTGGGGACCATCTAGCTGCATAGGGAACTCTCTATGGACAAGCCCGTGAACTTGCAGGGCAACCACAAACTTAGTGGCTTGTAAATATAATATGTTGTTGCAGCTAACCGTTACCGCCTCCGGAGAGGCAGGTTGGAGGGAGGGCTCGCAGTGGAGCAGGCTGGGGCCCAGCCACCACAGGAACCGGTGGCTACCCTCTAGAGGGGAAGGACAGATCCCGCTCGGGTAACTGGTTCAGGACTGCGGTCAAGGGGTGCTGCCTCGGTTTTAGGGGCAGCATCAGGGCCAGGTTACTTGGGTGGGAGAGAGCGGCAGCCGCAACCGTTTTAATGTTCCGTAACGTTTAAGAAATGCACCTCCCGATGTGGGATGAAGTTATTCTATTTGTATGTGTTATTTTTATATCTTTTCAGAAAATAAAACCGGTGTTGGATGGGCAGCCCGCGGACGGTCTGCATTTTGCTAAGGGGGAATGTGACGCCCTGGGCAAGCCAGGGGTCACAGGTCATAACACCACCACACCCTACAGCGCCCCACGAAGCAGGTGTTTTAACCTACTTGTTGCTGGGCCGGGGTGCACATTCTTCTGCATCGTCACAAGGTGGCCTGGCCCGGTTTCGTTGCCCCAAGGTGTACAGAAAGGAGGATTGGAGAGTGGTAGGGAGGATGAAGGTAGTAGTCGGGGGGTTAGGAAAGTCTATTAGGACCGTGACACCACCTGCGGTATGCGGCCAGGGTTGGGGGCTGCTGCTGCAGGGTCTCTCACCAGGGCAAATGTCGTGTGCAGCTGGGATGGTGTCGCTCCCCACAGGCGGAGCGGGATTACTCTGGGAGGATAGTAGTGGTCTCCATTGGCGCCGCTGGGCGACGGCACAGGTTAAAGGAAAGGCAGAGACAGGGGCTGTGGTTCCAGGTGTTTTTACTCACAAGTCTTTCAGACGCTGCCCAAGGTACCATTCTCTGCCACGATGGGCTCCAGCCGATCCCGCATCCATGAAAGGTCAAGTCCAGTATGTGTGTCAGCCTGTGAGCTCTCTCCTCCTTTTATGCGCTAAGTATCGGACCCTCATGGTGTGAAGCACTTGAGGGTCCCGGTGTCAGTAAAGTGTGTCCCGTTCTGTATGCTGATAGTGCGGTTCCATTATGGTGAGGTCCTCTACCCCGGATCCTATTTGCTGCAGACTCATTGGACGGGTCCGGTGACTTTCTGTAGCTGTTCCCCGTGACCCTTGCAGAGTTGATAGACAACTTGGAGTATGCCTGCCCTAGGAATCTGTATCCCGACAGCGCCAGTCCTGTGGAAGCAGCTGCCCTGCTTTCTCCCCAGCGACTTTGTGTTGAACGCCTTGAACCACAGAGCTGCGTGTGGCACGTCCGCTCTGCTCTGTGTCTGAAGCTGAACTCTCCTGTTCTCATGTGTTGTGTGTTTTGAGTTGTTGTCCCCAGTCGCTGCCACCGGCTGGTTCACTGTACTCTCACTAGGTCAACCTGCTCTACCCACTGTGCGCCTAACTCTCCCTGATGGTTGCTTCTCCCTGACCCTGAGTCCCCAGTCCAGTGGATATGGGGAGCCCCTGGTACCCCTGGAGCCCCTGGTGTGGTGGAGTCCTGTAAACCCACCGCTGTAGTGATCCCCTACTGTGATCTGACCCTGGCCCAGTCCCCATTGGGGAGGGCAATCCTGTGACTGTATGTTTGTGTATGTGTAAACCGGCCTCGAGCTTCTTGGACGCAGGATGAGTATTACACCCTAGTGGGGTGCAGTACCCTGTGGCGCCTGAAGCATACTCTGTTTATTCTTGTAAAGTCTGTGTTTGGTACGAACACCAAGCCTCTGGTTCACTCATCTCTAATTATGTGGGGTACTAGGAGGATCAGTAACAGGGACAACAGCAGCAGCTCAGCATTGGAGTATCTGTAAGATGGGGAGTTGGTGCAGGTTAGGAATATATTTTGACAGTGTTGAAAATGTGAAAAGTTAAATGTGTCCTTGTAATTTCAGGAGCTAAATTGTGAATGGAGAAGTTGTCATGCCGGTCTGGGACAGATAAAAAAGATGCGGGAAAAGTGAATGGCTCCATGTAAAAGAACGTCACCTGTAAGTTACCATCTTTAACGGTACTATAACCTCTTCCATGTTCTGCAGGACTGGTATCTGCGACTATATGGTCTATATGGTCACCGTATGGCAATAATATCTTTATATAGTAATTTTCAGTAATAGTGTGGTCATCTGCTGAGGTTCCATATACTTACGATTAGGCTGCACCACTTTACTAGTATGTGTACCGCCCCGGGGCTCGGCCGGCTGCCGAGCCGCTCGAATCCGTGCTCGTCGGTGGGTGCCTCGAGCTCTCCACAGACCCGGGGGTCACGTCGCTCTGTAAGGGGGTTGGCGCTACACGTAGGGACTTCGGTGGGGAGATCCACGGCCGGAGCCGCGGTGGTTTGTAGGGGATTTAAGTTCGTGACGCCACCCACAGGTTGTGGTGAATGGATGGACACCACCACTGCCATTGACTAGGCTCCCGGGGACGGTGTTGCGCAGCTTGGTGTTGACCCCCTCCGTGGGTAGGGGGATGATGGTCCCGGGGGCCCGAGGGAGGTGCTGAGGCGCGGGGATGGATGCATGCTGGGGTGTTGGTGCGGTGCTGCGGAGGGAGGTGACAAGGGTTTTGTAGTTTGGCTGCTGTCACCTTACTAAGGGGGTTGTTGTGTGTGTAAGGGTCTACCTGTGAAAACCTGGCTAGTCCAGGGCATCACATTCCCCCTTAGTTTAATGCAGACCACCCGCGGGCTGCCCATCCACCATCGGTTTATTTTGTTGCTTTGCAACTGGAAAAGATTTAAAACAGGTTACAAGTATAATAACTTTTGTATAAACTCCAAGGATATTTTTAAATCTTCCCTTACGGGAGGCACATTCTTAAACGTTGCAAACATAACATTTTTATTAATGCGGGAACGGGACCAGGTCCTTCAATCACTCACCCAAACAAACCTAGCCTTGATGCTGCCCCTAAGAAACGGGCAGCACCCCTTTTCCCCAGTCCAGGAACGGGCCCAGGTTTTGTTGTACGGGACAGGTGCAGGGTTTCCCACCTGACTGTCTCTCAGAGGCCCCACGTCCAGGGGACCCCTGATCCTGAGCATCGCCACCGGTCTCATTGGTGACAGAACCTCGGCCTTGTCTCTAATAAAAGGGGACAACACAAAGTCCCAACGGGGACGGGCAGTATGGTCCCAACGGGGACGGTTCAACTTTGGCAGCCGGGATCCGCTGCCTTTACTCTGCATCTTCTTCTTCCCTGGGTAAAACTCCGCTGCCAACACAGCCTCCTCCAGCCACTTTCCCCTGTCCACCACAGGGCAGCATGGGTCCCCAATGCCACATTTACTCACGGAGGCACTGTCCGTAAAGACCCCGTCTTCCACTGCCTGTGGTGCGGGTACGGTAGCCGGGCTCTACTTGTAGAACTGTCCTCGCTCCCCTGACTCCCTTCCGTCCTCCACCAGGGCTCCGACCCCTGATGGCGCCTATCGGGCTTCGACCCCGGCGGCGTTCAACAAGTCGGGCAGGGTCCTCCTTCCACCCATGTGCTGGATAGCATCTCCCGGAACATGGGGACGTTCAACAAAGGCAGGGGGGTTACTACAGGAGCGGGTCCTTTAAAACTTGCAACTTTAAAACTGTAAAAACGTTGAAACTTCAGGGGTACTTCTCACCATTGCAGGGGTCCATACTGCGCCATCGTCAGATGGGTTATCGGGCTCCCCTTCCAGGTGCAGTAGGTTCCGGGGCTGTAGGCCGCTACCGGGAACGGCGGCGGGGGCAGTGCACACGGGACCTCTTCCTCCATGAGTTGTACTACCCTGGGCTCGCTGGTCACGGTACCTGCAGGCTCCAGGTCCCAGCTGATGAGGGACAAAATGGGGGTCTGGCTTTATCTCGGCGCTGCACGGCTGCAGTGGCCCTCTGCTCACGAATCCACACCATGGCAACCATCCTCCATACCTCCGCCTTCCAGTCGAGCACCTGCTGCAAACTTTGTGCCCTCACCTTCACGCAGAATCAACCCAGCTCCCGCTCCAACCAGGCAGCGGTTCCGGCAGGGAGCTCACCTGGGCCGCGGTCCTCACCCTCAAAGGCTACTCCACCTCTGCTCGTTCTGGGATCCGCCGCCCCGGCGGCGGGTGCCTTTCCGCTCCCGTCCGGGAACACCGACATCCTTCTTTTCTCCCGTAGTCATCAGCAGTGGCCAATTCACCCGCTTCCCCTTGGTCTTTTTGGTGCACTTTGCTTGCTTTCTGCACCGCTCTGCTATCAGCGCATGGGGCTTCACTTTCATGCCCTTTTTGCTTGGAGAAAACTGCTTGGGCGAGAAACTTCGTGTCACAGGAAGGTGACAAGATGGCGGATTCTGCAATTTTCAACAGGGACTCCGCTGACGATAACTTCAAGGCGCACTTCCACAGGTAAGTGGATGGGTTCAATCCTGTTCGTGACGCCAGAAGAGTCGATGTGTACTGCCCCGGGGCTCGGTCGGCTGCCGAGCCGCTCGGATCCGTGCTCGTCGGTGGGTGGCTCGAGCTCTCCACAGACCCGGGGGTCCCATCACTCTTAAAGGGGGTTGGCGCTACACGTAGGGACTTCGGTGGGGAGATCCACGGCCAGAGCCGCGGTGGTTGTAGAGGATTTAAGTTCGTGGCGCCACCCACGGGTTGTGATGAATGGATGGACACCACCGCTGCCGTTGACTAGGCTCCCGGGGACGGTGTTGCACAGCTTGGTGTTGACCCCCTCCATGGGTAGGGGGATGATGGTCCTGGGGGCCCGAGGGAGGTCCTGAGACGCGGGGATTTATGCGTGCTGGGATGTCGGTGCGGTGCGGTGCGCGTCCTGAAGGCACTGTTGTACTCACTATGACAAACACGCTGGAGTCTCTGGTAAACCAAACAAGATGGTGAACGGTGCTCGCAGCCGGCTGCAGTTTTCCCCTTAACAGGTTGATGGTTTCCACCTTTTTCCTGCACCTCACGATGTAGAAATCACGACTCTTATGCCCAAGCAACAGGACTCCGCTCCCCGGCTTGGTATGTGCCGGGAGAGCCCTTTTTGCCCCCAGACGCTGGCCCCTTGGGTCTGTATGCCTGGGCGGTGGCGTTACCCCTATGCTTGGGCTGTTGTCTTCAGTCGGGCCTTACATGGGAAAGGTCTTAATGTCCAGTCCTCAATCAGTTGATTTGACTCAGCCCTGTTGGTTCTGGGCCTCGTACTGGGTCTGAGTACCCCTCCTGGTGCTCCGATTTCCAATCGGTTCCCCGATTCGGTACCGACGGGCCACCACCCGTTTCCGGTCCCTACGGTTCCACTGGCTGTAATCCCAGCTCCCTGCAGGTGGCCACCACCGTCTGTCTCCTTGCCAGAGGTGACTGGTCTCCAACCCAGACACCTGGTGTAGACTATGGCAGGCCTGGACACAGGTCTGCCCTTGAACTTGACTCCACTTCACTCCACTGTCAAAGCTCAACTCACACTGCTGTCTTTCCCGCCTCCGGGACTGTGAACTCCTATGTGGGCGGAGCCAACCGCCTGGCTCCGCCCTCCTGGTGTGAACATCAAACCCGGAGGGAGGTGACAAGGGTTTTGTAGTTTGGCTGCTGTCACCTTACTAAGGGGGGTTGTTGTGTGTAAGGGCCTACCTGTGACAACCTGGCTAGTCCAGGGCATCACATATGCATGGTTTCCTCATTAGGGGCCCACTCACATGCTTTGCCCCCCTTAACTAAACCCCTAGTTATGCCTCTGAGTCCAGTCCATGGTCAAAGGACTCTTAGTTGTCATACCATTAATGCAAAAGAACCAGTGGCGTAACTAGAGTTGGATGGGCCCCGGTGCAAAGTTCAGACCTGCCCCCCCCCCCTCCACATACACCGACACTTGGAGTAGGGGATAATGACACTGACACTCGGAGTACAGGATAATGACCCTGACATTTGGCTCTCACCCACAGCACCCTGAAATCCCTCTATCAGCACCCAGCTTTCCTATGTTCTGATATTTATCTTGTCCTCAGCACCCAGCTTTCCCATATCAGAGCATGAGAAAGCTGGGTGCTGAGAGATGTATATCAGAACATGGGAAAGCTGAGTGCTGAGAGATGTATAGCAGAGCATGGGAAAGCTGGGTGCTGAGGGAAAGAGCCTTTTTCCCTCAGCACAAAACGTTCCCATCCCCTACTTGTATCTTTGTCCCCCTTGTATAAAGTTCTCAAACTACTATAATGGCCCCCACATAGCCTTCCAAATACTATAAAGGGTCCCACATAACCCTTCATATTAGAATGCAGCCCTATAGTCCTCCATATATTATAATGCATTTCCCATAGTTCTCCATGAATTCACCCCATAGTCCTCCATATATTATACTGCACCACATAGTCCTTCATATATTATAATGCACCCCCATAATCCTCCATGTATAAAGTAGCCCTTCAATTACAATGCATTTCCCATACTTCTCCATGTATTAAAATTCACCCCATAGTACTTCATATATTATACTGCACCACATAGTCCTCCATGTTTTATAATGCACCCCCATAGTCCATGTATAAGTTAGGCTCTATAGTCCATCATATATTATAATGTAGCCCCCATAGTCCTATATGTATTATAACACAACTAGAGTTGAGCGCGGTTCGTGGTTCGTGGTTCTCCAGTTCGCGGCTCGAGTGATTTTGGGGGCTGTTCTAGATCGAACTAGAACTCGAGCTTTTTGCTAAAGCTCGATAGTTCTAGTTACGTTCGAGAACGGTTCTAGCAGCAAAAAGCCAAGCTAATTACTAGCTGGCTTTCCGCTGTAATAGTGTAAGTCACTCTGTGACTCACACTATTATGAAATGTCAGCGTATAGTGTGCAGGAACAGTGCATTCAGACCACGGCTGCTGGGATAATGGTGATCGCCATTTTTTTCCCCTTGTCTTCCTTCCCTAAGCGCGCGCGTGTAGTGGGGCGGGCCAGCATGTCAGCCAATTCCAGACACACACACAGCTAAGTGGACTTTTAGCCAGAGAAGCAATGGCATGTGTGATAAGATGTCCATGTCACATGTCCCTGCATTATAAAAACGGGTATCTGCCCGTCCGGACGCCATTATCTCTTCTGCGTCTGGGTGTCAGTCACCGCTGGCGTAGCTCCGGTCTCCGATACTGCTGTGTACGCTCTACACACAGCGCTATACAGAATAGGGATAGAAGTTTCTATTAGCCCTTGTAAGGGCTAATAACAGCAGGCTCAGGGCCATAGGTGACAGTCAAGTCTGTGGAAACAGATTTTAACAGCTACTGAAGATAACAGCGTCTGTGTAGCTAAGCTCAGGGACTTCCTCGCTGCATTTCCCCATTAGGAGGGATATAAAGTGAGGCTTCCTTTCCTGTACACTGGCCCACAACCCTGCCACTGTACCCTCCTGCCCTTTGCACACTCAAGCTCATTGTTATTAAGCCATTATACTACCAAATAGGAGAGAAAGGCTATGGAAGATAAAGCGCAATAGGGTCTTACCCTTATAGGTATAGGGCAGGGGATGGGGGAGCAATAATACTCACCAACTGTAGTTGTGACAGTCACAACTACTATATTTGCATGTAGAAATGGACCACGGCAGCGGCAACCCAAGTGGCTGATAACAGAGAGAGGTATAGAAAACGGGTTTCTGTATGCCGCGCCAATGATCACAAGTCTGAAGATCAGATTAATGTGGCTTTATTGTTGCATAGGATTACGCGTTTCAGGAGCTCTTCCCCCTTCATCAGGACCATAGAAAAGACAACATCAAATCTCAATTTGATGTTGTCTTTTCTATGGTCCTGAGGAAGGGGGCAGAGCTACTGAAACGCGTAGACCTATGCAACAATAAAGCCACATTAATCTGATCTTCAGAATTGTGATCATTGGCGCAGCATACAGAAACCCGTTTTCTATACCTCTCTCTGTTATTATACTACTAAATACTGAATAAACTTAGTGGCATCCTAAAAGTGGCTATTGGACTTCCATTATTGTCCCACTGGTGCAAAGCTATTTGCAGCACCACTGCATTGCACACTCAAACTCATTGTTACTAAGCCATTATACTAGCAAACACTGAGTAAACTTAGTGGCATCCTAAAAGTGGCTGTTGGACTTCCATTAGTGTCCCACTAGTGCAAATCTATTTGCAGCACCTCTGCATTGCACACTCAAACTCATTGTTACTAAGCCATTATACTAGCAAACACTGAGTAAACTTAGTAGCATCTGACTCGCCCACCCCAGGGCTATGGGACACCCGGTGCCGGGCCGGACTAGTCTGGGGGTCGTCAGTGGTGGCGGGGCCTGGCTCCGTGGCCCTGGTGGGTGTCAATTAATATGGCTGGTGACTTGGGGTGAATAAAGTTTGTGTTCGTGACGCCACCTGTGGTATGCGGCTATTAAGCCGCCGCTGCTGTATGAGGCCTCCGAGGTGATGGAATGGCAGCAATGATGGTACTGCTCCCCACAGGTGGAGCAGTACCCCGGGGCACAGTTGGTGCTGGTGAGAGTCTATGGTGTGGTGGAAGTCTATGCAGGCGACAATAACTGAGACAACACCAGAGGGTGCAATTCCAAGGTCTTTACTCACACTTCCTGGGCTTAAGCACACTGGTGCCTCTGGACTGCTGAGACCCCCTGTCAGGGACCTCCGCCGATCCTGGGTAATTCCTGGAATGAAAGCCGGTACCCTTCTCTCAAGTGTCTCTGTCTGCAGCTGTCTCCTTAAACCTTGCCTTTGTAGGATGAACCTGGCTCGGCCTCCACAACAGCCTCCGGGCTGGGAGCTCGCCTGACGGTTATTTGCCCCCTTTCTAAAGGTTCTGCTGTGGGCTGTGGCCCTGGGAGTTTGCAACTTTCCCTGGGCCTCAGTTTTTACTGTTGGAGATGATTTTTCACTCCTCTGGTTTCTAGGGACCGTCCCCTGTTGCAGCTTGATCCCTCCACTGATGTTCCTGTGGAACAGGCCACCAGCTCAAAAGCTCTCTGTGGCCCTGGAATCCCTTCTCTTCCTCTGCTTGGTGTCACCTGGACCCTCTGAGTCCCAAGTTCTTCACCAGGAAGCGTCACTTTCTTCTCTTAGCTCCTGTCTGACTAGAGCTTTCTTTCTGCTTCTCCTTCTCGTCTGCCTCACGCAGACCTCCTCCTCCTTCCTCCCTCTCCAACTTCAACTTCTCACCCTCTACACTTGACCTTCCTTTCTCTGTCTACTCTCTGATGGCTCCTCCCACCTCCCAAGTTGCTTGGATCTACCCTATAGGAGCAGGGATGGGTCTTACGGCTCCTCCTAGCATGCAGCATGGGAGAATTACTGCCACTGTCCCTGGTCCCAGTGTGTACCTAACAATGGGTGTTGTGTAGATTTGCCTGGGGACCGGCGTTCACTCCTTTCCTTACTCAGAATGGGACATCACACCACTGGATGGGGTGCAATGTTCCTGTGGCGACGGAAGCCTCAGGGGCGCCACACTCCCCCACAGCAAATCCCAGCACGTCCTCGGGCTGAAATACAACAGAAAAATGTGGAAGGAATTGCAAAATTTTTGTTATGCATAACATAAAACAATAAAACTTTTCTTCCCTTTATGGGAGGCACAGACACTTTAACGTTGCAAACTTTCTTATAAAGAAACTCTAAGTGTGCACTTCCAGTCCATTGCACGGTTTGGCACTTCCACCATAATTCTGGTAGGGGGCACAACGGGTGCAACTATTTACATAGGGATCTTCTGACCACACAGTCCAGTGGCCCAAAACGTCTTTTAACTTTCTTAACTTAGGGGGGGGGTTGCAAAGAAAACGAACCAGCCACTAAGTCCAGTGGCCTGGTAACACAGGACACATTATACATTCACATTCACCGGGGACCACATTCCAGTCCAGTGGCCCGGTAACATATAAACAAGGGGGGGTGACATCTTCAAAAAGTACACGGGGCAGTAAGGCAGGAAAGGGTGTCGTCTTCAAAAAGAACATGAGGGCAACACAAAGGGGACGTCTTCACAAAGGGATGAGGGCCTGACAGGGTTTATTTACAGTTCTGTTACATCTACATTCCTTTACTCTTCAGTGCTGGGGTCCTTGGGGTTCCGCTTTGGCAGGGCCTTAGGCAGCATGTAGGCCATGGAGATCCTGGTCTGCGTCTCCTGAGTGGCTGTAGCAGGCCTGCTGCAAAGTTCTGCGGCCTGGGCCTGCTCTGAGGTAGTGCTGCTGGCGGGGGCGGTACTGCACGCTGGCATAGTGCGGCGCCACACCGGTTCTTCTGGGGCTGCCTCCTCCCGCAAGATGTGGACACTCAGGGCGTACCAGCCACAGCTCCCCATCAGCCTGGTGTATTCCACCATGTCGCCAGGCTTAGCATCGCACCCTGGGTGGCCTCTGGACAGATGCTCCTCGATGTCGCGGCGGGCAACAAACACATCCTTGCCCAGACCGGGCTCTCGGATAAAGCCCCAGCCGCCTTCCTGCCTGAAGTCGATGACCTGGCCCCTTCTCACTGGACCCTGGGATCCTTTTCGGGCCTTCCAGATCTGTGCTTTGGAGGCCAGGTTGGACGCCTCCACGGCCCTCCGCTTTTCCTCCCGGAGCTCCCGCTCTTGCTGGAACAGCTCCACTTGGCGGGCGCAGGCTATCCCTTTTGCCAGCGAGGTTACGGCAGGGCGCAGGGGCCGGGCCAGTCCCAGGTCACGGACCGGAGTGGCATCCCAATTCACCCCGGGTGAGCATGCATCTATCAGGGCGGTAGGAGGGCTCGGCAAGGGGCCCACCAACTCATCGGGGCCCGCTGGGGCCTGGGAGCTGTCTGCGCTGCTGGGGGCTGCTGGGCGTGCTGTGGCCGGGGTGCGGTCGGCGGACGCCTCCTGCAAGCCTGCAGGAGGGCCGGGCAGGAAAACGTCGCCGTACCAGGGGCTCGGGCAGGCAGGGGCAACGTGCAGCTTACCCAGGTCCAGTACCACGGCCTGTTCTCGTTGGCCCACGACTTCTGCTGCCGCCTGGTTCTGCTCGGCACTCGCTCTATGCTTTGCCCTCTCCACCGGCCGTCCCACTTCAGCCTGCAGGGCACTCAGCCTCCGGGTGAGGAGCTCGACTTCCTCTCTCAGGAACTCCAGTCCAGGCTCCAGCCTCGGGGTCGTCGGGGTGTCTGGCTGCAGCTTCTCCGCCATGCTGCTTGCCTGGGGACCGTCTTCTACCACTCTGCTCGGGTGCTCGACCACGCCACTCGGCTGCACCCTTTCCCTTCTTGGAGGCGGGGCCGGAGGCTGCACCAGTATCTGGCGCCAGACTGGCGCCCAGCCCATCACGGCCGGCACCGCTCCGCTTGCGATCAGGTACATTTTATTTATCAGCTGGTCTGGCATTTAGACTCGTTCTGCCAGCCAGCCAGCTTTTCGAGGCGCCACATATCTTCTTCCTCCGCTCTCCATAGCGGGCACTGCTTCACGCTCTCTTCTTAGACAAAGGGGGCGGGGCTTCTTTTCACGCTTTTTCTGCAGGCACGCCCCCCTTCTTCCCGCGCTCAGTGTCTTCAATGGCGGCCGTTTCTCACTATAACACAGTCTTTTAAGCACAATTCTTCAGGCGCACAGCACCCGGTGGGACCAGGCACGAAATCCTGTTCGTGACGCCAAAGTTGACTCGCCCATCCCAGGGCTATGGGACACCCGGTGCCGGGCCGGACTAGTCCGGGGGTCGTCAGTGGTGGCGGGGCCCGGCTCCGTGGCCCTGGTGGGTGTCAATTAATATGGCTGGTGACTTGGGGTGAATAAAGTTTGTGTTCGTGACGCCACCTGTGGTATGCTTCTATTAAGCCGCCGCTGCTGTATGAGGCCTCCGGGGAGATGGAATGGCAGCAATGATGGTACTGCTCACCACAGGTGGAGCGGTACCCCCGAGGCACAGTTGGTGCTGGTGAGAGTCTATGGTGTGGTGGAAGTCTATGCAGGCGACAATAACTGAGACAACACCAGAGGGTGCAATTCCAAGGTCTTTACTCACACTTCCTGGGCTTAAGCACACTGGTGCCTCTGGACTGCTGAGACCCCCTGTCAGGGACCTCCACCGATCCTGGGTAATTCCTGGAATGAAAGCCGGTACCCTTCTCTCAAGTGTCTCTGTCTGCATGGGGTGCAATGTTCCTGTGGCGACGGAAGCCTCAGGGGCGCCACACATCCTAAAAGTGGCAGTTGGACTTCCATTAGTGTCCCACTAGTGCAAATCTATTTGCAGCACCTCTGCATTGCACACTCAAGCTCATTGTTACTAAGCCATTATACTAGCAAACACTGAGTAAACTTAGTGGCATCCTAAAAGTGGCTGTTGGACTTCCATTAGTGTCCCACTAGTGCAAAGCTATTTGCAGTACCACTGCATTACACACTCAAGCTCATTGTTACTAAGCCATTATACTAGCAAACACTAACTAAACTTAGTGGCATCCTAAAAGTGCCTGTTGGACTTCCATTATTGTCCCACTGATGCAAAGCTATTTGCAGCACCACTGCATTGCACACTCAAACTCATTGTTACTAAGCCATTATACTAGCAAACACTGAGTAAACTTAGTGGCATCCTAAAAGTGGCTGTTGGACTTCCATTAGTGTCCCACTAGTGCAAATCTATTTGCAGCACCTCTGCATTGCACACTCAAACTCATTGTTACTAAACCATTATACTAGCAAACACTGAGTAAACTTAGTGGCATCATAAAAGTGGCTGTTGGACTTTCATTATTGTCCCACTAGTGCAAATCTATTTGCAGCACCTCTGCATTGCACACTCAAACTCATTGTTACTAAGCCATTATACTAGCAAACACAGAGTAAACTTAGTGGCATCCTAAAAGTGGCTGTTGGACTTCCATTATTATCCCACTGGTGCAAAGCTATTTGCAGCACCACTGCATTGCACACTCAAATTCATTGTTACTAAGCCATTATACTAGCAAACACTGAGTAAACTTAGTGGCATCCTAAAAGTGGCTGTTGGACTTCCATTAGTGTCCCACTAGTGCAAATCTATTTGCAGCACCTCTACATTGCACACTCAAACTCATTGTTACTAAGCCATTATACTAGCAAACACTGAGTAAACTTAGTGGCATCCTAAAAGTGGCTGTTGGACTTCCATTAGTGTCCCACTAGTGCAAATCTATTTGCAGCACCTCTGCATTGCACACTCAAACTCATTGTTACTAAACCATTATACTAGCAAACACTGAGTAAACTTAGTGGCATCCTAAAAGTGGCTGTTGGACTTCTATTAGTGTCCCACTAGTGCAAATCTATTTGCAGCACCTCTGCATTGCACACTCAAACTCATTGTTACTAAGTCATTATACTAGCAAACACTGAGTAAACTTAGTGGCATCCTAAAAGTGGCTGTTGGACTTCCATTAGTGTCCCACTAGTGCAAATCTATTTGCAGCACCACTGCATTGCACACTCAAATTCATTGTTACTAAGCCATTATACTAGCAAACACTGAGTAAAGTTAGTGGCATCCTAAAAGTGGCTGTTGGACTTCCATTAGTGTCCCACTTGTGCAAATCTATTTGCAGCACCTCTGCATTGCACACTCAAACTCATTGTTACTAAGCCATTATAATAGCAAACACTGAGTAAACTTAGTGGCATCCTAAAAGTGGCTGTTGGACTTCCATTATTGTCCCACTGGTGCAAAGCTATTTGCAGCACCACTGCATTGCACACTCAAACTCATTGTTACTAAGCCATTATACTAGCAAACACTGGGTAAACTTAGTGGCATCCTAAAAGTGGCTGTTGGACTTCCATTAGTGTCCCACTAGTGCAAATCTATTTGCAGCACCTCTGCAATGCACATTCAAACTCATTGTTGCTAAACCATTATACTAGCAAACACTGAGTAAACTTAGTGGCATCCTAAAAGTGCCTGTTGGACTTCCATTATTGTCCCACTGATGCAAAGCTATTTGCAGCACCACTGCATTGCACACTCAAACTCATTGTTACTAAGCCATTATACTAGCAAACACTGAGTAAACTTAGTGGCATCCTAAAAGTGGCTGTTGGACTTCCATTAGTGTCCCACTAGTGCAAATCTATTTGCAGCACCTCTGCATTGCACACTCAAACTCATTGTTACTAAGCCATTATACTAGCAAACACTGAGTAAACTTAGTGGCATCCTAAAAGTGGCTGTTGGACTTCCATTATTGTCCCACTGGTGCAAAGCTATTTGCAGCACCACTGCATTGCACACTCAAACTCATTGTTACTAAGCCATTATACTAGCAAACACTGAGTAAACTTAGTGGCATCCTAAAAGTGGCTGTTGGACTTCCATTATTGTCCCACTAGTGCAAATTTATTTGCAGCACCACTGCATTGCACACTCAAACTCATTGTTACTAAGCCATTATACTAGCAAACACTGAAAACTTAGTGGCATCCTAAAAGTGGCTGTTGGACTTCCATTAGTGTCCCACTAGTGCAAATCTATTTGCAGCACCTCTGCAATGCACATTCAAACTCATTGTTGCTAAACCATTATACTAGCAAACACTGAGTAAACTTAGTGGCATCCTAAAAGTGCCTGTTGGACTTCCATTATTGTCCCACTGATGCAAAGCTATTTGCAGCACCACTGCATTGCACACTCAAACTCATTGTTACTAAGCCATTATACTAGCAAACACTGAGTAAACTTAGTGGCATCCTAAAAGTGGCTGTTGGACTTCCATTAGTGTCCCACTAGTGCAAATCTATTTGCAGCACCTCTGCATTGCACACTCAAACTCATTGTTACTAAGCCATTATACTAGCAAACACTGAGTAAACTTAGTGGCATCCTAAAAGTGGCTGTTGGACTTCCATTATTGTCCCACTGGTGCAAAGCTATTTGCAGTGTGGCGCCCCTGACCTGGTCAGGCACCACTGAGTACTGCACCCATGCTGGGGACAGTACAACACAGGTAATCCAGAAGGCTGACCGGGGTGTGGAACACAGGCGCATAGTGATCAGGTCTCACACATGTACCCATGAGAGGACCCCTGGGGATCCCAGGAGGGGGAAAAGCCTTCACCTTCACTGGAATAGTGGAGGGGGCCAAAAGCCTCCATCTCCTCTCAAGGGGTGTGGTAAGAGAGTCTGGTTGCTAGGTGGCGTAGGCAGGCACAAAAGGGAAAAGAGAAGGAGGAGTAAACAGTCTAGAGTCTGCAGCAGAGTGTGGAGGAGTGAGGAGCAGGAAAGTGAAGCTCAGACAGGAGCAGCAGTGAAGGTCCCAGATGTGAGCCGGTTCAGTGCAGAGTCCAGGGAGCTCGAGTGAGGAGCAGATCCCGTGGGCTGCTGTAGTCTGACAGCGTCCGCGCAGTGGCTACCGACGGGGGAGAACGGTCAACTAGGAGGGCTACCCGAAACCCATCTCCAGCTAGAGAGAGAGCACGGAGTGGGAAGTAAGGAGACTGCTAGAGAGTACCAGGCCCAAACGGGCGGCAGATCCCGAAGCGGAGATAGATCCAGCTTTCTTTTGCTAAACCTGCCGGTGTGGGGCTCTCAAAGCCCACGCCACAACACCACAAAAGCCGCAGCCACGTAGCCACAGTTAGGGCCCATAGGTCACAGGAGGCAAGCAGCTGGAGTGGCCTGGTCCAGGCGACAAGCAAACGGCAAACGAAGGGGAGAGAGGCTGCAGCATCTTCCCTGGGTGACCCCCATAGGGACTCAAAGTCGGGGTTACCCCAAACCACCAAGGGCTAAGGAAGGCGAGTTAGTAGTCACCCTCACAAGTCAGCCTGAAGGACACCTGGTTCCCACTTGGTTCATCCCAGCTACGCCCGGGTCACTCACCCTGCCATCAACTGTGAGTAAAAACCCTGAAAGACATCCTGCCTGTGTTGAGTCATTCTGCGCCTTGTAGTTCTACACATCTACACAGGGCCCTGGGGCTTGCCTCACTCTCAGGAGGCTACTACAACTGGCTGCACCCACCATCAGCCCCAGGCATCCCTTAACCTGCAGTGGCGGTCCCCACTGACCGCAAATCTGAGAGTGGCGTCACGACAAACTATAAAGAAGGTTTCCTACCTGTGACCAGACAGATCCATCTACGTGGAGTCCCTGAAGGTAATGCACCGACACAGCGTCCCCGGGCTTCACATCTGGTGTCACGAACAGGATAAGGACTAGACCTGTTCAGACAGGTGACCATGTGCCTGGGCGGTTCGCTTGGAAAATTGGAAGCGCCGCCATATTGCCACCATGAAAAGCGCGCTGAAAAACAACAGCAGCCCGCGCTGGAAGAAGTTACCGCCCACGAAGAGGTGTGGCTACCCAGAGATCCCCTGGAGGGTTCTGACCTCGCTTGTGAAGAAAGCGGAAGCGTCCGGAGACGGCGGGAAGGACAGAGAGCCACAAGCCTGCTTCTGCAGAGAGAAGAGATGGAGTCCGGACGTGGATACCCAGAACCAGGCTCTGCTGCCTGGTGGTGCCGGGAGCTTGCTATCTTCTGCGATCAGCTGGAGGCCAGGATTATGCGACAGCTCAGTGAGGGACGCACGGAGCTTCTGGAGATGGCTGCGGCGGTTCGGACCTACGAAGAGGGAGCCGCGCGACGCATGCCAGATCGAGCGGCGACGACTCAGATCCCGATGGTGCCACCGATGGGTGAGTCCAGAGTTGCCCCGGCCAGCGCAAGTGCTCCGACCCCCTGCTGCTACGACCGCGGTCCCAGAAGAGGCGCCTGGCGCGGCGACGCTGAGCGAGGCCGCAGCCACGCTAGGTGCGGCCCGCCAAATCCAGGCCGCCGCAGCGACACCCCCGCCTGGCCCGCAAAGGTCCGACTGCCACGGCGATACTCATCCGTGCCGCAGGTGTGACGCTGACCCAGGCTGCCACCTTGCTGAGCCCAGTCCGCCAAGACCCCACCGCAGCAGCGACGCTCGTCCGAGCCGCAAGTGAGATGCTGCCATATTCCCGCTGGGATGAAGAAGACCTGACACCTCCTGCTGAAGAAGACCTGCCCAACCGCCCCACCTGGGAGCTTGTAAGCTGCACTTCGCAGAATCCAGCCCGCAAGACACAGCGCCGCAGTAGAACCCAGTCTTTCCCTGCACCGCCATCCCCAGAGCAGAGAGAAGTCACGGCCAGAGACCTACAAGAAAAACGGCTCCTGAGAAGAGCCAAAGCACAGATCAGAGGACCCCTGCGTCAAGGAATTGTCGAAGATTTCAGCCTCAAATCAGGATACGGCTTTATAGTATCACCTGGTGTGAAGGAAGGGATTTTTGTCAATCGAAGGGATG